>NW_027511091.1:0-300000 GCF_048772815.1 Callospermophilus lateralis
CCTTTATCACTTTTGAAGCAAAACTGACACTCACTTCATGATAAACCATAACTATAATATCACCATTAGATGTATAACTGGTTGGAAGGAATGATTTCATATCAATATAGTATTTCTTATATATATTCTGATATCAGTTTAATCCATTATTTTAAGTGGAACCAGTTATATTATTTATTCACTATATGGTCTATTCATGCATTATCTCTATATTCATAGACACAGGGTACACCTCTTAGTATGCCCAATACTAATTTATTCTTCTTCTAAATATTGCTCCCAGAAATGGTGGAAGAAATACTCATGTCACCTGATCTACATATGCATGTTACCACAGTAATATTCTGGACACAAAATGCAAAAGTCACACGTATGATTGTACCAAAGCCTAAATGGAAACTGAAGATGGATTACTAAAAACATCCATATCCAGGTTGCCTAATGCTCTCAAATGTCAATCCTATTGGTGACCACATTTTTGTTTCTTCCTAAGATTATATATTCAACCTCAAAACTGTTGGAAATGTCTAGTTTTTTCACTCACTTTATACTTTGCCTGATTTCCTAATGTCTCTATTGATATCTACTTTCCTACATATTTTTCCCAGTTCAACATTGTGACTGACCCTTCACATGTGATGACATTGACATTCACTCTCTAACCAAAACCCTATTGCTAATGAACTTTGGTCCAAATCCTATACTCTATCTTCTTCCGAAACATACTGACTATCTTCCTGATCCTATCGACTATCCCTTTTTGAGTGGATGTACTCTACTACATTCAATCATCCGAGGTACAAGGTCCTATGCCATTGTATATCGATTTTTCTGAAATATGTATGCAGAACGTAATTCAAAGCTACGTGTCCCAATCTATTGCCCAATGCACTTCTGAGCTTCAAATCTTACCTAGATTTCTGTTTCCATACTTATATTTAACCACTATATTTCTATATATTGCAGGTTCCCAATACCATTATTCATCCCGCAGAATGATTCCTAACCCAAATCGAACCTGTTATTAACCCTAACCATACACTGTTGCCTCAATCTAACATTACAAAAGAGCAGGGACAGGGCTATTCTTTCAATAAGGGATGTAGGTGATCTTCCAACTGCTGAGAACCTCAAAGTTCGATGTAGAAATTATCCCTGGAGAAGATGTAGGCAGCTATGAAGGACCTGAATGAGCAAAAGCCATCTTCCATGGCAAACAACCTGCACAGGACGAAGGGATGTGTATGCATCAGACTCTCTCTTCTTAATGTAGAGAAGATGGACCTAACCAGGCCTTCGTGGAGAGCTGTTCCATGGTGTCTATTTTGATATACCATTCTAACTAGTCAAATTGTCACAGGAAGTAGGGGCACCCTCCAACTCATGGGACCATTGTAAGCAAGTGTTAGGACAAAGTTGTTGCCAAGGCAGTGGCCTCATTCAGTTCCAAAGAAAGTGACATACCTCATTTTCTTGGTGATGGAACTCTCTGAAATTGGGATGCAAGAAGCCAGGCACCAAGAGCCAGTCCCAGTCCCAGTCCCAGTGGGCTCACTTGTTTGGATTTACCAAGTACAGAGTCAGACCTTCTTGGTACCTACTGATGTGAGGATGGCCAAATGCCAGTAGAGCTCTGAAGAGGGGCCTTTCTTGAGACAGCAGGTTGTGGCTAACCACTGGCTCCTCCCAGAATAACAGAGTTGGCCAAGGAGACAAGATCTGAGACCAGACAGGCCATTTCGAGTGGAACATAGTATGGCCCACCAGCCAGAGGACACTCCAGATAGTTAAAGACCTATTTTTGGGAAGGAGGTGCCTTTTTGGTTGTGGGTGTGAGTTTGTGGTTTTGTTTCATGTTCTGAGAATAGGTAGGAAAGGTGGTTGGTTTGGTTTGGAGTCAACTTTTTCTAGTAAGTCTTTAGACAAGGCGAGTGTTTCTATGTCTGTGTAGCCACTGTGTCCGTGGTTTTAGACATTAGAAACGAGAATGCATCAATGGAGGTGTCCTGTCTAGTAGAAAGATTCACAGCATTCATCCTGCACAATTGATTAATGGACTGTTGCTTGCCTTATGGATGGGAAACACCTACTAACTTCCTAAGTTGCTGTTTTCTTCCTGAATTGTGGCCACTCTCCAGAATAGTATCATGGTTTATTGTTCAAGATATGTACCACCTCCAAACTCTGTGACATGGCCATGTCCTTGATAGCTGAAGGTAATGGGAACATCTCAGAAAACTCAGATACCAGTGTGACCAGTAAAGTCTCAGTGGAGAAACCCTGCTTGGCTCCATTTGCTTATCTATGTTTCTGTTGCCTTGAATGTCAGGAAGGTCTTTGCCTCAGGCCACCCCTTTGTGAAGCCTGAAGAAATAGTTTTCAAATGGAAATGAATGGGCATCACCTGTGGCTCTTTGCTTAATTGCTCTGGAAAGGGATGTGTCTTAATCAGACACTAGGCCCTGTTTGAGGCTGTGGCTAAAATTCTCAGCTCCTGATAGATCTAAAGAAGATCCCATGTGTGCATCCAAACCAAAATGGCAAAAAATCTGTCATTGTGGATGAAGTCTCTTGCCTTCTTCTGTTTGGTTCCTGACCTCCATCAAGTGAGAATAGGGATCCTTTGGATCAAATGAGTTCTTCAAATTCCTGCAGAACTGCTTGGGTTGTCTCATGATGCCAAATCACATAAAGAATCTATACCTGACAGTCAGTAGGCCTCAAATTGGAGAAGCAGAGCAGTATTTATGGCAGGCCTATTTGATCACTCCTGGTTCATAAGAAGGGTGAACAGGCCACCCTTACTTTGGACATATCAGGGGCAAGGGTGCATTATTTGGACACTGTCTTGGGCTGCGCCACTCTTGGAAACCTGCAGCCAGAGTTAATGATGAGTGTTTATATGGTTAAAGATAAGGGCAATGTGGGAATGTTTTGGTTTTAAATGTGGTCATTTTTGTGGCGTTTGGAATAGATGACTGGGTCCACATGGGCTTGAACTCTGGTGTGATTCCCCTTAGAAACTGAGTTCTGAAACTGACCTCAGAGAAGTATTGCCATGAGTTGTGTTGGGATTGTAGGAGGCCATGCATAAGAGTCGCCCTTGAAACCTGAGATCTAGGCCCAGGAAAGCTTTCAACAGAGCACTGAGAATCTCAGCAAGGATATCACATGATTTTATTCTGAAAAACTTGGCAGCCACAGTTAAGAGTCAAAACACACAAGGACCTCACATTATAGACCTTAAAGGGCCTGGCTTCATGTGACCTTTTGGGCACACTCTGAGAAGCCTTGCCTGTGAGAGTTCCTCAGAGCTTTCATTGAAATGAGCTTCCTCACCATTTAATGGTTCTGGGATGAATGGAAACCCCAAAGTGCCTTCAACTTCATTCTTGAAAAATGGATAGATAAATATCATAAAATTTTTGAAATTCCCAATGACCAGGTGGCACTGGATAACCATTGGATGTCCCATTGCTAATCATGAGTGTACCAGACAGTGCCTTGATTTACTGGGTTTCTTGAAAATGGTGTAGAACAGAGATGCCAGTAAGTTAGAGCGTGCTGAGTAGTGGGCCTAGAGCAGTGGTGTGCAGGTGTGTGATAATACATCTGTGGTGTGGCCATGTGGATATTACATTGGCTTCCAAATTGCTTGTGACTGACTTCGTGCAGCCATCAGACCATTATATGAAATGGCATCTTGTAATATGGAGAGGTTTCAGGGCAATGTTCAGAATCAGGTTGGTATGGTCAAGGGGGCAAGCAATGTGGGATAGAAGCCAAGTTGGGGCATTCTCCTGCAGACCCTGACCCACCACATGTTACAGGACTCCCTCCAGCACTGTTTCCCAGTTGAATTCCTTGTATGTCGTGAAGCAAATACAAAACACCCAGTGCAGCAGCAAGAAACACCAGGAAAAGTGGAGGATGACCAAATGGCTTCAAAGTCCACATGGGGAGACACTTAGCCCCCAGTGACCACAGTTTAGCTACAAAGAGTGAATTCAGCACTGCAGCCTCATGTTCATTGGAAAATAAGAAACCATGTCCTCCAGGTCACATAGATGCAGACCAAACTTTGATGGTCTCACTACAAAGGAAGTTAAGCTCCTGACAACAACATATATTTCAACTACCCAAACTCAGAGGCAGTTTCTCAAGAAGTCTTTAGGCCAGCATAGCTCCATGTTTGTGGAGGGTTTACACTGTCCTTTACTTTTGGAAACTGTTCTACCACCTCCATAGTTGTGTAATGCTGAGCATTTTCCAGTCCAGATATGTATTCACATATTTTCTAACTCTTCTCCTCTAATTGTGTCATACTATGGGCGAAGATAATTTCAAGGCATTCTTCTGGATGAGAGTGGGAATATTTTTTGTAGCACATATTTTCATGCTTATTAGATTCATTTTCCTATTTTCTACTTGAAATACTGAATCCCTGACACTAACCCATAACCTACTATACTCTGACTACTAATCCTAATATGATGGAGAAAAATAACTCAAACAGAATAGAAATACAAGCATATCAGAGGAGGCATAGTGTATAGTTGGACACGGCTTTTGCGTGACAAAGTGTTGGTGTTATAAATCTAGTCAATTTGTAATTGATATAGTTCTCCATGTGTTTTTAAAGTTAACAAATATGTGAATTCCTCTCTCCCATTCTATGTAGCCTATTCAGCACATCTATTTTTATATGCATATATAGAATCCTACCTGGTATCACACGTACATTCTTGTCAGGTGTCTGACTTGGCAGATACAAATTGTGAGAAGTGATCACTCCTCCTAAACACTGTGGGATCTGAAAATTCATCCTCTGTGTGAGCTTCCTAGTTGAACAATATTATACATAATTCCATGTTCAGGAAAATGAATATTTTTCGATCTGTGGATGATATATATTTCATGATGAATTTCGATTGGCATATATACTACTACTTTTTAATGTGTGTGTGTGTGTGTGTGTGTGTGTATACACACTCCAGATGTTTTAAAATATTAAATATATGTGTCTTATTATACACTCCTTAATTTCATTCTAGTTCATGTATGAGGATTTATAGTCAACATTTCACAAGATTATTCTCGGAAATATTCAACCACCTGAAATACTATTTGTTTCCTATTACTGAAAATTAACTTCAGTGAATCATGAATACAAATCCTAATATTTCTACAATAATTGACCCAGTTTCTCATTAATGCAAGTAGATTCCTATGGGACATGATGTGTATTTTTATGTTCATTCTTATTCACCACTGGTATTTTACTATTTCTTCAGTTTATGCACATTATAAGATATATATTTCATCCACAAGTTACAAAATTATAGGCATTTGTTTCACTTTCAATCATTTTCTGCTTCGAAACACATGTATTCCTCCATGTTTCTTGACTGGTCTTCTCATGAGACTTCTTTCCAAATACATTATTTTCGATTTCCATAATCACTTTTGAAGCAAAACTCACACACCCTTCATGATAATCCATAACCCCAATATTACCATTAGATGTATAACTGGTTGGAATGAATGATTTTGTATCAATATAATATTTCTTATATATTTTCAGATATCAATTCAATCCATGATTTAAAGTGAAACCAGTTATATTATTTATTCACTGTACAGTCTATTCATGCTTTTTCTTTATATTCATAGACACAGGGTACACCTCTTTGTAAACCCAATACTAATTTATACGTCTTCAAATTATTGGTCTCAGAAATGATGGAAGAAATACTCATGTCACCTTATCTACATATACATTTTATCACAGTAATATTTGGACACCAAAAGAAAAGGTCACACTTATGTTTGTACCAAAGCCTAAATGTAAAGTGAATATGGATTACTAAAAACATCCATGTCCAAGTTGCCTAATGCTCTCAAAAATCAATCCTATTTGTGACAATATATTTGTTTCTTCCTAAGATTATATATTCAAATTCAACCCTGTTGAAAACATCTAATCCTTTCTCTCACTTTATACTTTTCCTGATTTCATAATGTCTCTATTGATTGCTTTCCTACATATTTTCCCCAGTTCATCATTGTGACTGACTCTTCACATGTGCTGACATTTCCATTCACACTCTAATCGAAACCCTATTGCTAAGAAACTTTTGTTCCAAATCCTATAATCACTCTTCCTCCTAAACCTACTGACTATATTCCTAATCCTACCTATTAACGCTTTCTGACTGGATGTTCTCTTCTACATTCAATAATCCAAGGTACAGGGTCTTATGCCATTGTATATCGATCTCTCTGAGACATCTCTGCAGAACATAATTCAATGCTAAGTATCACAATCCCTTGATCGCAATGCTAAGTATCACAATCCCTTGAAGCCCAATCCCCTTCTGGGCTTCAAATTTTACTTAGATTTCTGTTTTCCTACATACATTTCACCTCATTATTCTTGTACAATTATTCATCCAGCAGAATAATTTCTAACCCAAATCGAACATGTTATTAACCCTAACCATACACTGTTCCCTCAATCTAACTTTACAGAGGAGCAGGGACAAAGTTGGTCTTACAATATAGGAATGTAGGGGATCTTCCACCTGCTGAGAACCACAAAATTCCATGCAGAAATGATCACTGGAGAAGATGTAGGCAGCTATGAAGGACCTGAGAGAGCAAAAGTCATCTTCCCTGGCAAACAACATGGTCAGAATGAAGGGTTGTTTCTGAATCAGCCTTTCTCTTTTTAATGTAGAGAAGATGGACCAAACCAGGCCTGTGTGAAGAGCTGCTCCCGGGTGCCTATGGTTGATATAGCATTCTAACTTGTGAAAGTGTCACAGGAAGTAGGGGCAGCCTCTTTCTCATGGTAGCCTTGGAAGCAACTGTTAGGACAAAGAGGTTGCCAAGGCAGTGATCTGATTCAGTTCCTGAAGGAAGTGACCTCACATCACTTCTTTGGTGTTGGAACTCTCTGAACTTGGGATCCAGGAAGACAGGAACCCATAGCCAGTCCAGTCCCAGTCCCAGTGGTCTCCTTGTTTGGATTTGCCAAGGACACAGACATTCATTTTTGGTACCTACTGATGTGAGGATGTCCAAAACGCAGGAAAGCTCTGAATAGGGTTTTTCCTGAGAAAGCAGGTAGTGGCACACTGCTGGCTCCTGACAAATTCACAGAGTTGCACAAGGAAAGCAGGTCTGAGACAGGAAGGCCATTTATTTGGAACATACTATGGCCCACGAGTCAGTGGAAACTCCAGATAGTCACAGACCTACTTGGGGGAAGGAGGTGTCTTTGTGGGTGTGGGTGGGGATTTGTGAATTTGTCTCATGTTCTGAGAATAGGTAGGAATGGCGGTTTGTTTGTTTTGGCGGGACCTGTTTGTAGTAAGTCGTTTGACAAGGCATGTGTTTGGATATCAGTGTATCCCACTGTGCCCCTGGTTGTAGACATTAGAAAAGAAAATGCATCAATGGATGAGTCCTGTCTAGTTGAAATCTTCTCAGCATTCATCCTGCCCGATTTATGAATGGACTGTGGCTTGTCTTATAGATGGGCAACACCTACTATCTTCCTAAGTTCCTGTTTTCTTCCTGAATTGTGGGCACTCTCCAGAATAGACTGATGGTTTTGTGTCCAAAATATGGACCACCTCCAAGCTCTGTGACATGGCCATGTACTACATAGCTGAAGGGAATGGTGAGCATCTCAGAAAACTCAGATATCAGTGTGACCAGGAAAGTCTCAGTGGAGAAACCCTGCTTTGGGAATTTTGCTTACCTATTGTTCTGTTGCACTGAATGTCAGGAACATCTTTGCCTCAGGCCACCCCTTTGTGAAGCATGAAGAAAACAGTTTTCAAATGGAAATAAATGGGCATCACCTGTGGCTCTTTGCTTAATTGCTTTGGAATGGGATGTGTCTGATTCAGGCTCTTGGCCCCCTGTGAGGCTGTGGCCTAGATTCTCAGAACCTGAGGGATCTAAAGAAAGATCTCTTGTGTATCCAAAACCAAAATGGCCAAAAGAGCAGTCATTGTGGATGAAGTCTCTCGAAATCTTCTAAGGATCCTGACCTCCATCAAGTGAGAATCAAGATCTTTTTGGTCAAATGAGTTTTTCAAAGCCCTGAAGAGGCTAGCCCAGAGGTGCTTGGTTTTTCTCATGACTCCATTTAACATTAAGAATCTAAACCGAAGAGTCAGTAGGCCTAAAATTGGAAAATCGAAGCAGTATTAACAGCAAGCCTTTTTGATCACTCATGGCTCACCGGAAGGGTGTCCAGGCCACCATGACTTTAGGCAAATGAGGGGCAAGGGAGCTTATTTTGGATACTGTCTTAGGCTGCGCAACTCATGAAAACCACCAGCCAGTGGTTATGATGTGTGTCTATATGGAAGAAGATGAGGGCCATGTGGGAGTGTTTTGGTTTTAATTGTGGTCATTTGTGTGGCGTTTGGAAGAGATGACTGAATCCACCTGGGATTGAACTCAGGTGTGATTTACCTTAGAGACTGAGTTCTGGAACTGACCTCAGAGAAGTATTGCCATGAATTGTGTTGGGATTTTAGCAGGCCATGCATGAGAGTCACCCTTGGAAACTGAGATCTAAGCCCAGGGTTCCTTTCCACAGAGCACTGAGAATCTCAGCAAGGATATCACATGATTTTATTTTGAAAGACTTGACAGCCATAGTTGAGAGTCAAAACACACATGGACCTCACATTGTAGACCTCAATGGGCCTGGCTTCATGTGACCTTGGGCCACTCTTTGGGAAGCCTTTCCTGTGAGAGTTCTCCAGAGCTTTCATCGAAATGAGCTTACTCAATATTTAATGGCTCCTGAATGAATTTAAACCCACAGTGCCTCCAACTTCATCCTTCAAAAATGGCTAGATAACTACCACCAAATTTTGAAATTCCCATGACCAGGTGGCACTGGAGAACCTTTGGATGTCCTGTTGCTGATCATGAGTGTACCAGAAAATGCCTTCATTGACTGTGTTTCATGAAAATGGTGTAGAACAGAGATGCCAGTAAGTTGGAGCCTGCTGAGTAGTGGGCCTAGAGCAGTTGTGTGCAGGTGTGTGACAATACATCTGTGGTGGGGTCATGTGGATCTTACATTGGCTTTCAAATGGCTTGTGACTGACATGGTGCAGCTAGCAGAACTTTGTATGTAAAGGCATCATGTTACATGGAGAGTTTTCAGGGCAATATTCAGAATCAAGTTCCTATGGTAAAGGGGGCAAGCAATGGGGGATAGAAGCCTGGTTGGTGCATTCTCCTGCAGACCTTGACACACCATATGTTACAGGACTCCCTCCAGCATTGTGTCCCAGTTTAACTCTTTGTATGTCATGAACCAAATACAAAACACCCACTGCAGCAGCAAGAAACACCACGAAAAGTGGAGCATGACCAAATGATTTCAAATTCCAGACGGGGAGACACTTATCCCCCAGTGGCCACAGTTTAGCTACAAAGAGTGAATTCAGCACTGCTGCCTCATGTTCATTGGACAATAAGAATTCATGTCCTCCAGGTCACAAAAATGCAGACCCAAGTTTGATGGTCTCACTACAGGGGAAGCTAAAGGTTCTGACAACAACATATATTTCAAGTACCCAACCTCATTGTCAGTATCTCCAGAAGTGTTTAGGCCAGCAGAGTTCCATGTTTGTGGAGTTTTACCCTGTCCCTAAGGTTTGGAAACGTCTTTTCCACCTCAAAGGTTGTGAACTACTGAGCATTTTCCATTCTACGTATGTATTCACAGATTTTCTAACTCTTCTCCTCTAATTGTTTCTTACATGGGGCGTGGTTATTTCAGGCCATTGTTCTGAATGAGAGTGGGAATTTTTTGTGTGTAGCACATATTTGCATACACATTGGATTCATTTTCCAATTTTCCATTCGAAATACTGAATCCCTGACACGAACCCATACCCTACTAGACTCTGACTACTAATTCTAATATGATGCAGAAAAGTAACACAAACAGAATTGAAATACAAGCAGTTCAGACGAGGCATGGTGTATAGTTGATCTTGCCTTTTTCATGATAAATGTTAGGTGTTATAAATCCAGTCTATTTTTAATTGAAATAGATCTCCATGTGTTTTTAAAGTTAACAAATATGTGAATTCCTGTCTCCCTTTGTCTGTAGCCTATTCAGCAATGTATTTTTATATGCACATAACAAATCCTACCTGGTGTCACACCTACATTCTTGTGAGGTGACTGACTTGGGAGATACAATTTGTGAGAAGACATCACTCCTCCTAAACGCTGTTGGAACTGAAAATTCAAATAATGGGTGAGCTTCCTAGTAGAACAACATTATACATAAATCCCTGTTAAGAAAATTGAATATTTTTGGATCTGTGATTGATGTATATTTCATGGTGAATTTCGATTTGCATATATGTTGCTACATTTTAATATCTGTGTGTGTGTGTGTGTGTATACACACACACACCCACACACTCTCCAGATTTTTCAAAATATGAAATATATGTATCTTATTTACACTCCCTAAATTCATTTATGTTCAAGTATGTGGATTTAAAATCAACTTTTCACAAGATTTTTCGCAGAAATATTTATCCACCTGAAATACATATTTGTTTCCTAGTACTGAAAACTAACTTCAGTGAATGGTACATACAAATCCTGTTGATAGCCACAGCCAAGGTTCTCCAGTAAGGACCATATGTAGTTTTGAACAACCAAAGGCAGGCATGGTCCCTAAGCCACATGCTTGTTGTTTAAACAGAGAGGGGGAGATGTTGAGAGCCACAGCCAAAGGGGCCCCAGGAAACCTCCAACTGCCAGCAAACTTCCAGCTGCCGGCTGATGATTGGCTCACAGCGGCCCCAGCAACATCTAGCTCATTGGCTCCTCTGTGGTGATGCTCACTGCAGATGCTCATTGAGCTGTTTCCCCGCCCATTCAGACTGCCAGTGGATGATTGGCTCACAGAGGCCCCAGCAACATCTAGCTGATTGGCTCCTCTGTGGTGATGCTCAATGGGATGTTTCCTTGCCCTTTCAGACAACGGAGCTGCTCATTGGTGGACTTTTTTGGCTCCGCCCATGTGACCCAGCCAATCGGCCTCAAAAGGAGGAGGCTTGTGGTTGAGGGAGAGGCTTGTGGGAAGACTGTGGTGGCAGTTGGGCTCTGAGGGTTTTTCCTGAGAAGCTGTTTTGTTTGGTTTGTGTGGTTCTAAAAATAAAGTTCGTTTCTTTTGACAGTTGGCTCCTGAATTGTGCCCAGCCAGACTGATGATAATCATGTAAAATGTTGATTTTAAATCCACATACATGAACTTGAATGAATTTAGGGAGTGTATAATAAGACACATTTATTTCATATTTTGGAAAATCTGGAAAATCTCGTGAATATATATATATATATATATATATATATATATATATATATATACATACATATATATAAATATATATATATATACATATATATACATATATATACATATACACACACACACACAACAATAAAATGTAGCAATATATATGCCAATCAAAATTTATCATGAAATATATATCATCCACATATCTAAAAATATTCATTTTACTGAACATGGATTTATGTATGATGTTGTTCACTAGGAAGCTCACCCATAGGTTGAATTTTCAGTTCCATCAGTATTTAGGGGAAGTTATCTATTCTCATAATTTGTATATTCCAAAGTCAGTGAGCTCACAAGAATGTACGTGTGTTACCAGGTAGGAGTCTATATATGCATAAAAATATACATGTTCTAAAGAGGCTACAGAGAAAAGGAGACAGGAATTTACATATGTGTTAACTTTGAAAACTCATGGATAAATTTTACAATGAAAAGTTGACTAGATTCATAACACATATCCTTGATAAAGGAGAAGGAAAATCCAAGTATACACCATGCCTCCTACAAAAGGCCTGTATTTCTATTCTGTTAGGTTTCTTTTTCTCCACCATTTTAGGATAAGTAGTCAGAGTCTAGTAGGGTATGGGTTAGTGTCGGGAATTCAGTATTTCAAATGGAAAATAGGATAATGTATCCAATGTGTATGCAAATATGTGCTACGCAATAATCTTCCCACTCTCACCTAGAACAATGCCTTGACATTACCTTTGCCCCAAGTGAGACACAATTAGAGGAGAAGAGTAAGAAAATCTGTGAATACATATCTGGAATGGAAAATTCTCAGGAGTTCTCAACCTGGGAGCAGGTAGAGGAGTTTCCAGAAGTAAGGAACTGGGTAAACACTCCACAACCATGGAGGTCTGCTGGAAAAAAGACTTCTGGAGAAACTGCCTCTGAGGTGTGGCACTTGAAATATATGTTGTTGTCAGTAGCTTTGTCTTCATTTGTAGTGAAACCATCAAAGCTGGGTCTGAATCTATGTGACCTGGAGAACATGGTTTCTTATTTTCCAATGAACCTGAGGCAGCAGTGCTGATTTTTCTCTTTGTAGGTAAACAGAGGCCACTGGGCCAAAGTGTCTAACTGTGTGGACGATGAAGCCATTTAGTCATCCTTCAATTTTCATGGTGTTTCTTGGTGCTGAACTGGGAGTTTGGTATTTGCTTCAAGAAATACAAGGAGTTCAACTGGGACATAGTGTTGGAGGGAGTTCTGTGACATGTGGTGGGTCAGAGTCTCCAGGAGAACGCACCAATCCGGCTTCTATCCCACATAGCTTGCCCCCTTGACCATAGCAACCTGATTCTGAACATTGCCCTGAAACCTCTCCATATAACAAGATGCCTTTGCATATAAGGGTCTGCTGGGTGCACCATGTCAGCTAAAAGCCATTTGGAAATCAATGGCAGATCCACATGGCACCACCATAAATATTTTATCACACACCTGCACACCACAGTTCTGGGCCAAATACTCCGCAGTCTCCATCTAACCGGCATCTCTGTTCTACACCACTTTCATTATACCCAATCAATCAAGGCACTGTCTGGTACACTAATGATGAGCAACAGAACATCAAAGGTTCTCCAGTGCCACCTCATCATGCGAATTTCAAAAATTTCATGGTATTTATCTAGCCATTTTACAAGGATGAAGTTGGAGGCATTATTTGTTTCAATTCTTTCAGGAATTATTCAATGTTGAGGAAGCTCATTTCAAGGAATGTTCTGGAGAACTCTCACAGGCAAGGCTTTCCAAAGAGTGGCCAAATAGTCACATGAAGCCAGGCAAATTGAGGTCTACAATGTGAGGTCCATGTGTGTTTTGACTCTCAACTATGTCTGGCAAGTATTTCAAAATAATATCATATGATATTCTGTCTGAGATTCCCAGTGCTCTGTGGAAAGCCACCCCGGGCCTAGATCTCAGTTTCAACGGGCGACTCTCATGGGTGGCCGCCTAAAATCCCAACACAAATCATGGCAATACTTCTCTGAGGTAAGTTCCAGAACTCAGTCTCTAAGGGGAATTACACCAGAGTTCAAGCCCTGGTGGACCCAGTCATCTCTTCCAACTGCCACATAAATGACCACAAGGAAAACCAAAAAACTCCCAAATGGCCCTCATCTTCTTCCATATAGATGCTCATCATAACCTCTGGCTTGACGTTTCCTTGAGGGGCACAGCCCAAGACAGTGTCCAAAATAATCTCCCTTTCCTCTCATTTGCCTAAAGTCAAGGTGGCCTGGAGACCCATTCTGTGAATCAGGAGTGATCAAATAACCCTGACTTTAGTACTGCTCTGCTTCTCTAATTTGAGGCCTACTGTCTGTGGAGTATAGATTCTTGATGTGAATTGGAGTAATGAAAAAACCCAATAACCCATTGGCTACCCTCTGCAGGGTTTTGAAGAACTCATTTGACCCAATAAATCCCTATTCTCATTTTATGGAGGTCAGGAACCTTACAGAGGAAGGTGAGAGACTTCATCCTCAATGAATGCTTTTTGGGCCATTTTGGTTTTTGATGTGCCTTCTGGAATGTTACATATGTTTTTTTTTTTTTTTTGGTTTTAGTGCCTTCTGGAATGTTACATAATTTTTTTCTTTAGACATTATTGCCAGAGTTCCTATCTTCATCCCAGTGCAGGTGAAATCAAAGATAATTCCAATCTACAGCTTCTGCAATAGCCATCCCTGTATTGCTTGCAGAACTTGCCTGGACACATGTGAACTCACCTAAATGCATTGTGAACTATCTGTTGGTGCAGCGACTTGTCGTAGTGTTGGGGTATATTTGCTGATGATGTCATCGGTGGTACAATTTTTCCAAAAGGAGCCGTCAATTGGCTTGGTGTATCTTCCTCCCTTCTGCGTGTCATGATCGTCCAGCTAAAATTTGGGGGGGCCAACAGAGGTGAGGCAAAGAACCTCACCCACCCCCGCTGGTACAAAGACCTCTCCACAGGTGTGGCTCTATACTGGACGGGTAGTCAGTGACGGGTAAGATCCAATTGCAATGGTACCAACTTAACGGGTAAAGACCATATGTACTATTGGACAACCTAAGGCAGGCACGGTCCCTAAGCCACATGCGTGTTGTTTAAACAGAGAGGCGAAGATGTTGAGAGCCACAGCCGAAGGGGCCCCAGCAAAATTCCTGCTGCCAGCAAACTTCCAGCTGCCGGCTGATGATTGGCTCACAGCGGCCCCAGCAACAACTAGCTGATTGGCTCCTCTGCGGTGATGCTCAATGGGCTGTTTCCCTGCCCTTTCAGACCACAAAACTGCTCATTGGGGGACTTTTTTTGACTTTGCCCACATGACCCAGCCAATCGGCCTCAAGAGCAGGAGGATTGTGGGAGGCGGAGAGAGGCTCATGTGGGAGGGAGAGGTTTTGGGAAGTCAGTGGTGGCAGTTGGGGCTCTGAAGGTTTTTCCTGAGAGGCTGTTTTGTTTGGCGTGTGTGGTTCTAAAAATAAAGTTCGTTTCTTTTGGCAAGTGGCTCCTGATTGTGCCCAGCAAGACTGCGGCATTATCCTAATATTTCTACAATAACTGACCCAGTTTAACATCAATGCAAGTAGATTCCTGTGGGAGAGGACATGATGTGTATTTTGACGTTCATTTTTATGTAACAGTGGTACATTACTATTTCTTCAGTTTATGCACATCATAGGATATATATTTGATCCACAAGTTCACAAATATATAGGCATTTGTTTCACTTTCAATCACTTTCTGCTTCAAAACACATGTATTCCTCCAAGTTTCTTGACTGGTCTTTTCATGAGACTTCTTTCCAAACACATTATTTCCGATTTCCATAATCACTTTTGAAGCAAAACTCACACATTCTTCATGAAAAACCATAATGCTGATATAACCATTAGATGTATTACTGGTTGGAATGAAGGATTGTATATCAATGTAAGATTTTCTGTATATTTTCAGATATCAATTCAATCCATTATTTAAAGTTAGAACCAGTTATAATATTTATTTACAGTATGGTCTATTCATGCATTATTTCTATAATTATAGACACAGTGTACACCATTTTTACCTCCAAAAATAATTTATACGTCTTCAAAATATTGCTCCCAGAAATGGTGGAAGAAATACTCATGTCACCTGATCTACATATACATTTTACCACAGTAGTATTCTGCACACAGAAAGAAGAGGTCAAACTTATGTTTGTACCAAAGCCTAAATGAAAAGTGAGCATGGATTACGGAAAACATCCATGTCCATGTTGCCTAATGCTCTCAAAAGTTCATCCTATTGGTGACTACATGTTTGTTTCTTCCTAAGATTATATATTCAAACTCAAGCCTGTTGAAAATGTATAATTCTATCACTCACTTTATACTTTGCCTGATATCCTAATGTCAATTGATATCTGCATTCCTACTTTTTTCCCCAGTTCATCCTTTTGACAGACTCTCCACATGTGCTGACAATTACATTCACTCTATCCGAAACCCTACAGCTAAAGATCTTTTTATCCAAATCCTATACTCACTCTTCTTTCAAAACCTACCAACTATCTTACTAATCCTACAAATTATCCCTTTTTGACTGGATGTTCTCTTCAACATTCAATAAACCAAGGTACAAGTAATTATGCCATTGTATATCGATTTATCTGAGACATCTGTGCAGAATATAATTCAAAGCTAAGAATCCCAGCTAAGGGTCCAATGCAATTCTGGGCTTCAAATATTACCTAGATGTCTGTTTTCATACTTATAATTCACTTATATTCTTATAAATATCGCAAGTTCCCAATACCATAATTCATCCCGCAGAATGATTCCTAACCCAAATGGAACATGTTATTAACCCTGACCATACACTGTTCTCTCAATCTAACTTTACTGAAGAGCAGGGACAGAGTTGGTCTTTCAATACAGAAATTAGGGGATCTTCCACTTGCTGAGAACCTCCAAGGTCATTAAAGAAATGATCCCAGGATTAAATGTAGGCAGCTATGAATGACGTCAGAGAGCAAAAGTCATCTTCCATGACAAACAACCTGGTTAGCATGAAGGGATGTGTCTGAATCAACATTTCTTTTCTTAATGTATAGAAGATGGACCAAACCACGACTATCTGGAGAGCTTTTTTTGGGTGCCTATGGTTGATATACCATGCAAAATTGTGAAAGTTTCACTGGAAGTAGGGGCAGCCTCCAACTCATTGGACTCTTGGAAGCAACTGTTAGGACAAATTGGTTGCCAAGGCAGTAACCTGATTCAGTTCCTGAAGGAAGTGACCTACGTCACTTCCTTGGTGAAGGAATTCTCTGAACTTGGGATCCATGAAGACAGGCACCCAGAGCCAGTCCCAGTCCCAGTCCCAGTGGGCTCACTTGTTCGGTTTTACCAAGGACAGGGTCAGTCTTTCTTGGTACCTACCTATGTGAGGATAGCCAAAGGCCAGGAGAGCTCTGAAGAGGGACCTTTTCTGAGAAAGCAGGTAGTGGCTCACCGCTGGCTCCTGACAACTTCACAGAGTTGGCCAAGGAGACCAGATCTGAGTCAGGACAGGACATTTCGGGAGAACATTGTATGGCCCACCAGTCAAAGGACACTCTGGATACTCACAGACCTACTTGGGGGAAGGAGGTGCCTTTGTGGGAGTGGTTGTGGTTTTGTGGTTTTGTCACATGTTCTGAGAATAGGTAGAAAATGCGGTTTGTTTGGTTTGGATTGCACTGTTTCTAGTAAGTCGTTTGACATGTGAGTGTTTCTATGTCTGTGTATCCCACTGTGTCTGTGGTTGTAGACATTAGAAAAGAGAATGAATTAATGGATGTGTCCTGTCTAGTAGAAAGCTTCCTGGCATTCATCCTGCAAAATTGATGAATGGACCGTGGCTTGCCTTCTGGATGGGCAAAACCTACTATCTTCCTAAGATCCTGTTTTCTTCCTGAATTCTGGCCACTCTCCAGAATAGGCTCATGGTTTTGTGTCCAAGATATATACAACCTCCAAGCTCTGTGACATGACCATGTACTTGATAGCTAAAGTGAATGGGGAGCATCTCAGAAAACTCAGATATCAGTGTGACCAGGAAAGTCTCAGTGGAAAAACCCTGCTTTGGGTCTTTTGCTTACCTGTTTTTCTGTTGCCCTAAATGTCAGGAAGGTCTTTGCCTCTGGCCACCCCTTTGTGAAGCCTGAAGAAAACAGTTTTCAAATGAAAATGAATGGGCATCACCTGTTGCTCTTTGCTTAATTGCTTTGTAAAAGGATGTGTCTGAATCAGCCTCTTGGTTCTGTGTGAGGTTGTGGCTTAGATTCTCAGCACCTGATGCATCTAAAGATAGATTCCATGTGTGCACTCAAAACAGAAATGGCAAATGAGTCTCTTGCCTTCCTCTATTAGATTCCTGACCTTCATCAAGTAAGAATCAGGATCCTTTAGTTCAAGTGAGTTCTTTGAAACCCTGCAGAAGTGCTTGGGTTTGCTGATGACTCCAAATCACATAAAGAATCTATACCTGACAGTCAGTAGGCCTCAAATTGGAAAAGCAGAACAGTATTAACTACATCCCTATTTGATCAGTTCTGGTTCACAGGAAGGGTGTGTAGGCCACCCTGACTTTCGGCAAATTAGGGGCAAGGGAGCTTATTTTGGACGGTGTCTTGGTCTGCTCCCCTCATGGAAACCTCCAGCGAGAGGTTATGACGAGTGTCTATATGGAAAAACATGAGGGCCATGTGGGAGTGTTTTGGTTTCAATTGTGGTCATTTGTGTGGCAGTTGGAAAAGATGACTGTGTCCACCTGGGTTTCAACTCTTGTGGGATTCCCCTTGGAGACTGAGTTCTGGAACTGACCTTAGAGAAGTATTGCCATGAATTGTGTTGGGATTTTCAGAGGCCACACATGAGAGTCACCCTTGGAAACTGAGATCTAGGCCCAGGGTGGCTTTCCACAGAGCACTGGGAATCTCAGCGAGGATATCACTTGATTATATTCTGAAAAACTTGGAAGCAATAGTTGAGAGTCAAAACACACATGGAGCTCACATTGTAGACCTCAATGTGCCTGGCTTTATGTGACATTGGGCCACTCTTTCGGAGGACTTGCCTGTGAGAGTTCTCTAGAGCTTCCATTGAAATGAGCTTCCTCAACATTTAATGGTTCCTGAATGAATTGAAACCCACAGTACCTCCAACTTCATCCTTGAAAAATGGCTAGAAAATACCATGAAATTTTTGAAATTTCCATGACCAGCTGGCACTGGAAATCCATTTGATGTCCTGGTGCTTATCATGAGTATACAAGACAGTGTCTGGTTTGACTGAGTTTCATGATAATGGTGTAGAAAAGAGATGCCAGTAAGTTGGAGCCTGCTGAGTAGTGGGCCAAGAGCAGTAGAGTGTAGGTGTGTGAAAAAACATCTGTGGTGCGGCCACGTGGATCTGCCATTGGCTTAGAAATGGTTTGTGACTGACATGTGCAGCTAGCAGACCTTTGGATGTAAAGGCATCTTGTTGAATGGAGAGGTTTCAGGGCAATGTTCAGAATCATATTGCTATGGTCAAGGGGGCAACTATGTGTGATAGAAGCCTGCTTGGTACATTCTCCTGCCGATCCTGACCACAACATGTGACAGAACTCCCTGCAGCACTGTATCGCAGTTAAACTCCTTTATTTCGTAAAGTAAATACCAAACTTTCAGTGCAGCATCAAATAACATGACGAAATGTGAAGGATGATCAAATGGCTTCACAGTCCACACGGGGAGACACATAGACCCCAGTAGCCCCAGTTTGCCTACAAAGAGAGAATTCAGCACTGCTGCCTCGTGTTTATAGGAAAATAAAAAAACATGTTCTTCAGGTCACATAGATGCAGACTCAGCTTTGATGGTCTCACTACAAAGGAAGCTAAAGCTCCTGACAACAACATATATTTCAAGTGCCCAACCTCAGAGGCATTTTCTCAAGAAGTCTTAAGGCCGACACAGCTCCATGTTTGTGGTATTTACCCTGTCCCTTACTTTTGGAAACTCCTCTACCACCTTCAAGGTTGTGAACTCCTGAGCATTTTCCATTCCAGATATTTATTATGAACTCAAACAACAACAAGTGCTGGTGAGGATGTGGAGAAAAGGGTAAACTTGTACATTGCTGGTGGGACTGCAAATTGGTGCAGCCAAATTGGAAAGCAGTATGGAGATTTCTTGTAGAACTGGGAATGGAACCACCATTTGACCCAGGTATTCCCCTTCTCAGTCTATTCCCTAAAGACCTAAAAAAAATGCTACAGGGACACTGATACATTGATGTTCATAGCAGCACAATTTACAATAGCAAGACTGTGGAACCAACCTAGATGCACTTCCATAGATGAATGGATAAAAAAATGTGGCAATTATACACAATGGAATATTACTCTGCATTAAAAAATGACAAAATGATATAACTTGCAGAGAAATGTATGGCATTAGAGCAGATTATGCTAAGTGAAGCTAGCCAATCCGTAAAACCAAATGCCAAATGTATTTATTGATATAAAGAGAGTAACTAAG
This sequence comes from Callospermophilus lateralis, assembly GCF_048772815.1. Classification (NCBI taxonomy): domain Eukaryota; kingdom Metazoa; phylum Chordata; class Mammalia; order Rodentia; family Sciuridae; genus Callospermophilus; species Callospermophilus lateralis. The sequence continues at coordinate 19,969 of NW_027511091.1, forward strand.
AACAGAGTAGGGACGAATAGAATTAGAAGAAAATTAACATTAAACAGGGATGAGAGGAGGAAGGGAAAGGGAGAGAGAAGGGAAATTGCATGGAAATAAAAGGAGACCCTCAGGGTTATATAAATTACATACAAGAGGAGGTGAGGGAAAGGAAAAAATTATACAAGGGGGAGAAATGAATTACAGTAAAGAGGTAGAGAGAGAAGAGGGGAGGGGAGGTAAGGGGAGGGGGATAGTAGAGGTTAGGAAAGGCAGCAGAATACGACAGACACTAGTATGGCAATATGTAAATCAATGGATGTGTAACTGATGTGATTCTGCAATCTGTTTACGGGGTAAAAATGGGAGTTCATTACCTACTTGAAACACAGTGTGGAATATGATATATCAAGAACTATGTAATGTTTTGAACAAGCATAAATAAAAATTAAAAAAAAAAAGAAAACTAACTTTGGTGAATGGTGCAAAGAAATCCTAATATTTCTACAGTAACTGACACAGTTTAACATCAATGCGAGTAGATTCCTGTGGGACATGATGTGTATTTTGATGTTCATTTTTATTCAACACTGGTACATTACTATTTCTTCAGTTTATTCACATCATAATATAATATTTCATCCACAAGTAAGCAAATTTATCGTCATTTTTTTCAATTTCAATCACTTCCTTCTTCAGAACTCATGAATTCCTCGGTGTTCCTTGACTGGCCTTTTCATGAGACTTCTTTCCAAACACATTATTTTCGATTTCCATAATCACTTTTGAAGCAAAACTCACACAAACTTCATGATAAACTGTAACCTAATATTAACATTAGGTGTATAACTGGTTGTCATGAATGATTGCATATCAATATAAGATTTCTTATATATTTTCAGATATCAATTCAATCCATTACTTAAAGTGGAACAAGTTATATTATTTATTGAAATTAAGGTCTATTCATGCATTATCTGTATATTCATAGAAACAGGGTACACCTCTTTTTACCCCCAATGCTAATTTATACGTCTTCAAAATACTGCTCCTAGAAATGGTGGAAGAAATAATCATGTCATCTGATCTACATACACATTTTATCACAGTAATATTCTGGAAACAAAATGCAAAGGTCCCACTTAGGATTGTACCAAAGTCTAAATGGAAAGTGAACATGGATTACTAACAACATCCATGTCCATGTTGCCTAATGCTCTCAAATGTCAATCCTATTGGTGACCTACATATTTGTTTCTTCCTAAGATTAGATATTCAATCTCAACCCTGTTGAAAATGTCTTATCCTATCACTCACTTTATACTTTGCCTGATTTCCTAATGTCTCTATTGATATCTGCTTTTCTACAAATTTTCCCCATTTCATCATTGTGTCTGATTTCTTCATATGTGCTGACATTTATATTCACTCACTGCCCGAAAAAAAATTGCTAAAAAACTTTTGTTACATATCCTATACTAACTCTACTTGATAAACATAACGACTATCTTCTTAATCCTACCGACAATCCCTTTTGACTGGATGTTCTCTTCAGCATTCAATCATCCAAGGTTCAAGTTCCTCTGCCATTGTATATCCATTTATTTGAGATATATGTGCACAATTCAAAGCTAAATATCCCAATCAACTGCCCAAAGCCCTTCTGGGATTCAAATCTTACTTTAATTTCTGTTTTCATACATATATTTAACCTCGATATTCTTATAAATATCACAGGTTCCCAATACCATTATTCATCCAGCAGAATGATTCCTAACCCAAATCGAACATGAAATTAACCCTAACCATACACTGTTCACTCAATCTAACTTTACAGAAGAGCAGAGACAGATTGTTCTTACAATACAGGAATGTAGGGGATGCTCCACCTGTTAAGAACCTCAAAGGTCCATGCAGAAATGATCCCTGGAGAAGATGTAGGCAGCAATGAAGGAACTGAGAGACAAAAAGTCATTTTCCATGGCAAACAACCTGGTCAGGATGAAGGGTTGTGTCTGAATCAGCCTCTCTCTTCTTAATGTAGAGAAGATGGACCAAACCAGGCTTGTGTGGAGAGCTGTTCCCGGGTGCCTAAGGTTGATATACCATTCTAAGTTGTGAAAGTGTCAAAGGAAGTAGGGGCAGCCTCCATCTCATGGGACCCTTGGAAGCAACTGTTAGACAAAGTGGTTGCCAAGGCAGTGACCTCATTCAGTTCTTGAAGGAAGTGACCTACCTCACTTCCTTGTTGATGGAACTTTCTGAACTTGGGACCAAGGAAACCAAGCACCAGAGCCAGTCCCAGTCCCAGTCCAAGTGGTCTCATTTGTTTGGAATCACCAAGGACAGAGTCAGTCTTCTTGGTACTGACTGATGTGAGGATGGCCAAATGCCAGGAAAGATCTGAACACGGGCCTTTCCTGACTAAGTATGTAGTGGCTCACCCCTGGCTCCTGACTGCTTCACAGAGTTGGACAAGGAGACCAGATCTGAGACAGGACAGACCATTAACGGGGAACATAGTATGGCAAACCTGTCAGAGGACACTCCGGATAATCACAGCCCTACTTTGGGGAAGGAGGTGTCTTTTTGAGTGTGGGTGTGTGGTTTTGTCTCTGTTCTGAGAATAGGTAGAAAAGGAGGTTTCTTTGGTTTGGAGTGAACTGTTTCTAGTAAGTCGTTTTACATGGTGAGTGTTTCTATTTCTGTGTATCCCACTGTGTCCGTGGTTGTATACATTATAAAAGAGAATGCATCAATGCATGTGTCCTCTTTAGTAGAAAGCTTTCCAGTATTCATCCTGCCCATTTAATGAATGGAGCGTGGTTTTCATATCGATAGGAAACACCTACTACCTTTTTAAGTCCCTGTTTTCTTTCTGAATTCTGACAACTCTTAAGAATAGGCTCTTGGGTTTGTGTCCAAGATATGTACCACCTCCAATCTCTGTCACATGGCCATGTACTGGATATCTGAAGGGAATGGCCAACATCTCAGAAAACTCAGATATCAGTGTGACCAGAAAAGTCTCAGTGGAGAAACCCTGCTTTGGCTCTTTTGCTAACCTATTGTTCTGTTGCCCTGAATCTCAGGATGTCTTTGCCTCTGGCCACCCCTTTGGGAAGCCTGAGGAAAACATTTTTTCAAAAGGAAATGAAGGGCATCACCTGTGGCTCTTTGCTTAATTGCTTTGAAAAAAGATGTGTCTGAATCAGCCTCTTGGCCCTGTGTGAGGCTGTGGCTTAGATTCTCAGCACCTGATGGATCAAAAGAAAGGTCCCATGTGTGCATCCAAAACCAAAATGGCAAATATTCACTCATTGTGAATGAATTCTTTTACCTTCCTCTGTTAGGATCCTGAATTCCATCAAGGGAGAATAGGAATCCTTTGGGCCAAATGAGTTCTTCAAATCTCTGCAGAGGGGCTTGTGTTTTCTCATGACTCAAATTCACATAAAGAATCTAAACCACAGAGTCAGAAGGCCTCAAATTGAAAAAGCTGAGCAGTATTAATGTCAGGCCTATTTGATCACTCCTGGTTTACAGGAAGTGTGTCCAGGCCACCTTGATGTTAGACAAATGAGGGGAACAGGACCTTAATTTGGACACTGACTTGGGCTGTGGACCTCATTGAAAACTCCAGCCAGACGTTATAAGGAGTGTCTATATGGAAGAAGATGAGGACCATGTGGGAGTGTTTTGGTTTTAATTGTGGTCATTTGTGTGGCGGTTGGAAGAGATGACTGTTCCACTGGGCTTGAACTCTGGTGTGATTCCCCTTAGAGACTGAGTTCTTTAACTGACCTCAGAGAAGTATTGCCATGAATTGTGTTGGGATAATAGGAGGCCACACATGAGAGTCGCCCTTGGAACCTGAGATCTAGGCCCAGGTTGGATTTCCACAGAACACTGGGAATTTCAGCCCGGATATTACATACAATTTTTCTTAAAGACTTGGCAGCCATATTTGAGTTTAAAACACACTTGGACCTCACATTGTAGATCTCAATGGGCCTGGCTTCATGTGACATTTTGGCCACCCTTAGGGAAACCATGCCTGTGAGAGTGCTCCAGTGCTTTCATTGAAATTAGCTTCTTCACCATTTAATGGTTTCTGAATTAATTGAAGCCCTCAGAGCCGCAAACTTCATCCGTGAAAAATGGCTAGAAAATTACCATGAAATTTTTGATATTTTCATGTTCAGCTGGCACTGAAAAAACTTTGGATGTCCTGTTTCTGATCCTGAGTATACCAGACACTGCCTTGATTGACTTTGTTTCATGAAAATGGTGTAGAACCGATATGCCAGTAAGTTGGAGCCTGGTGAGTAGTTGGCCTAGAGCAGTGGTATGCAATTGTGTGATAAAACATCTGTGTTGTGGCCATGTGGATCAGCCATTGGCTTCCAAATGGCTTGTGACTGACATGGTGCAGCCAGCAGACCCATATATGTAAAGGCATCTTGTTATATGGAGAGGATTCACTGCAATGTTCAGAATCATATTGCTATTCTCAAGGGGGCAATCTACGTGGGATAGAACCTGGGTTGGTGCATTCTCCTGAAGACCCTGACTCACCATACCTTAAAGAACTCCCTCCACCACTCTGTCCCATTTTAACTCCTTGTATTTCTTGAAGTAAATACCAAACTCCCAGTGGAGCAGCGAGAAACACCACGAAAAGTGGAGGATGACAAATTGGCTTCACAGTCCACACTGAAAGACACTTAGACCCCAGTGTCCATAGTTTACCTACAAAGAGAGAATTCAGCACCGCTGCCTCATGTTCATTGGATAATAAGAAACCATGTCCTCCAAGTAACATAGATGCAGACCCAGCTTTGATGGTCTCTCTACAAAGGAACTAAATCTCCTCAGAACATCAAATATTTCAAGTGCCCACCCTTAGAGGCAGTTTCTCAAAAAGCATTTAGGCCAGCAGAGCTGCATGTTTGTGGAATGTTTACCCTGTCCCTTACTTTTAGAATCTTCTCTACCACCTCCAAAGTTGTAAACTCCTGAGAATTCTCCATTCCAGATATATTCACAGATTTTCTAGCTCTTATCCTCTAATTGTGTCTTACTTGAGAAGAATGTAATGTCAAGGCATTGTTCTGGATGAAAGTGGGAAGATTTTTGTGTAGCACATATTTGCATACACATTGGATTCAATTTCCTATTTTCCATTAGAAATGCTGAATACCTGAAACTAACATATACCCTATTAGACTCTGACTACTAATCCTAATATGATGGAGAAAAATAACACAAACAGAATAGAAATACAAGCAGTTTAGAGGAGGTATGTTTTATAGTTGGAGTTGCCTTTTGCATGGTATAGTGTAGCAGTTATAAATCTAGTCAATTATTTGTTGAAATAGTTCTCCATGCATTTTTTAAGTTAACAAATAAGTGAATTCCTGTCCCCCTTTCTCTGTAGCCTATTCAGCACACGTATTTTTATATCCACATATAGAATCCTACCTGGTACCACACGTACATTCTTGTGAGGTGGCTGACGTGGCAGATACAAATTGGAAGAAGAGATCACTCCTCCTAAACGCTGCTTGAACTGATAATTCAAATGTGAGTGAGCTTCCTAGTTGAACAACATTATACGTAAATCCATGTTCAGTAAAATGAATATATTTGGATCTGTGAATGATATATATTTCATGGTGAATTTCGTTTGGCATATATATTGCAATTTTTAATGTCTCTCTCTTTGTCTGTATATATATATATATATATATATATATATATATATATATATATATATACATGCTCAAGATTTTTCAAAACATGAAATATGTGTCTTATTACACACTTCCTAAATTCATTCATATTTATGTTGTGGATTTATAATCAACTTTTCACAAGATTATTCTCAGAAATATTCATCCACCTGAAATACGTATTTGTTTCTTTGTACTGTTTCCACCCCAGATATGCATTCACGGATTTTCAAACTCTTCTACTCTAATTGTGTCTTACTTGGGGTGAAGGTAATGTAAAGGCATTGTTCTGGATGAGAGTGGGAAGATAATTGTGTAGCATATATTTTATACACGTTGGATTCATTTTCCTATATTCCATTGAAAATACTGAATCCCTGACAATAACGCATACCCTACTATACTTTGTCTACTAATCCAAATATGATGGAGAAAAACAACCCAAACAGAATAGAAATACAAGCAGTTCAGAGGAGGCATGGGGTATAGTTGGACTTGCCATTTGCATGATAAATGGTAGGTGTTATAAATCTAGTTAATTTTTAATTGAAATAGTTCTCCATGTGTTGTTAAAGTTAACAAATATGTAAATTCCTCTCTGCCTTTCTCTGTAGCCTATTCAGCACATGAATTTTTATATGCTTATATAGAATACCTGGTATCACACGTTCATTTTTGTGAGGTGACTGACTTGGCAGATACAACTTGTGAGAAGAGATCACTCCTCTAAACGCTGTTGGAACTGAAAATTCAAACTATGGGTGAGCTTTCTAGTAGAACAACATTATACATAAATCCTTGTTCAGTAAAATAAATATTTTTGCATCTGTGGATGCTATATATTTTATGATGAACTTCGATTGGCATATATATTCCTACATTTTAATGTCTGTGTGTGTGTTTTGTGTGTGTGTGTGTGTGAGTGTATATATATATATACATATATATAATTATATGTGTATATATATACACATATATATAATTATGAATATATATATATATATATATATATATATATATACACTGACTTGATTTTTAAAATATGAAATATATGTATCTTAAATACACTCCCTAAGTTCATTCATGTTCAAAAATGTGGATTTATAATAAACTTTTCACAAAATTATTCTCAGAAATATTCATCCACCTGAAAAACACATTTGTTTCATAGTTCTGAAAACTAACTTCAGTAAATGGTGCTTACAAATCCTAATATTTGTACATTAGCTGACCCAGATTAACATCAATCAAGTAGATTCGTATGGGACATGATGTGTATTCTGACGTTTATTTTCATTCAACACTGGTACATTACTATTGCTTCAGTTTTTACAAATCATAGGAAATATATATTTCATCCACAAGTTCACAAATTTATACGCATTTGTTTCACAATCACTTCCTGCTTCATAAAACATGTATTCCTCCAGGTTTATTGACTGGTCTTTTCATGAGACTTCTTTCCAAACACATTATTTTCGATTTCCATAATCACTTTTGAAGCAAAACTCACACACCCTTCATGATAAACCATAACCTTAATGTGGCCATTAGATATGTAACTGGTTGGAATGAATGTTTGTATGTCAATATAAGATTTCCTGTATTTTTTCAGATATAATTTCAATCCATTATTTAAAGTCAGAACCAGATATATTATTTATTCACAGTATGGTCTATTCATGCATTATCTCTATATGCACAGACATAGGGTACACCTCTTTTTACCCCCATTACTAATTTATACGTCTTGAATATGTTGCTGCCAGAAATGGTGGAAGAAATAGTCATGTCACCTGATCTAAATGTACGTTTTATCACAGTAATATTCTGAACAAAAAAAGCAAAAGTCACACTTAAGATTGTAGCAAAGACTAAATGAAAAGTGAGCATGGATTACTAAACATCCATGTCCAGGTTGCCTAATGCTGTCAAATGTCAATCCTATTGGTCACTACATATTTGTTTCTTTCTTAGATTATATATTCAAACTCAACCCTGTTGAAAATATCTAATCCTATCACTCATTTTATACTTTGCCTGATTTCGTAATGTCTCTATTGATATCAGCTTTCCTAACTATTTTCCCCAGTTCATCATTGTGACAGTCTCTTCACTTGTGCTGACATTAACATTCACTGTCTACCGGAAACCCTATTGCTAAACAACATTTGGTCCAAATCCTATACTCACTCTTCTTTCTAAACCTACTGAGAATCTTCCGAATCCTACCGACTATCCCTTTTGACTGGAAGTTCTCTTCTACATTTAATCATCCATGGCACAAGGACCTAAGCCATTGTATATCGATTTACCTGACACATCAGTGCAGAACATAATTCAAAGCTACGTATCCCAATCAAGAGCCCAATGCCCTTTTGGGCTTCATATCTTAGCTAGATTTCTGTTTTCATACTTATATTTCACCTATATATTCTTGTAAATATCGCAGTTTCCTAATACCATTATTCATCGCGCAGAAAGATTCCTAATCCAAATCGAACCTGTTAGTTAACCTAACCATACACTGTTCAGTCAATTTAACTTTACAGAAGAGCAGGGATAGAGTTGGTCTTACAATACAGGAATATAGGGGATCTTCCACATGCTGAGAAACTCAAAGGTCCATGCAGAAATGATTCCTGGAGAAGTTGTAAGCAGCTATGGAGGACCTAAGAGACCAAAAGTCATCCTCCATGGCAAACAACCTGGTCAGGATGAAGGGTTGTGTCTGAATCAGCTTCTCTCTTCTTAATGTAGAGAAGATGGACCAAACCAGGCCTGTGTGGAGAGCTGTTCCCAGGTGCCAATGGTTGATATACCAATCTAACTTGTGAAAGTGTCACAGGAAGTAGGGGCAGCCTCCATCTCATGGGACCCTTGAAAGCAATTGTTAGGACAAAGTGGTTGCCACGGCAGTAACCTCATTCAGTTCCTGAATGAAGTGACCTACCCCTCTTCCTTGATGACGGATTTCTCTGAACTTAAGATCCAGGAAGCCAGGCACCCAGAGTCAGTCCCAGTTTCTTTCCCAGTGGGCTCAGTTGTTTGGAATAACCAAGGACAGAGTAAGTCTTCCTTGGTACCTACTGATGTGAGGATTGCCAAATGCCAGGAGAGCTCTGAAAAGGGGAATTTCCTGAGAAAGCAGGTAGTGGCTCACCACTGGCTCCTGAAAACTTCACAGTGTTGGCCAAGGATACCCGATCTGAGAAGGACAGGCCATTTTAAGGAAACATAGTATGGCCCATCAGTCAGAGTACATTCCAATTAGTCACAGACCTACTTGAATAAAGGAGGTGTCGTTGTGGGTGTGGTTGTGATTTTGTGGTTTAGTCTCATGTTCTGAGAATAGGTAAGAAAGGCGGTTTGTTTGTTTTGGAGTGGACTGTTTATAGTAAGTCATTTGACAAGGCGATTGTTTGTATGCCTGTGTATCCCACTGTGTCCGTGGTTGTAGACATTATAAAAGATAATGCATCAATGGATGTGTCCTGTCTAGTAGAAAGCTTGCCAACATTCATTATGCCCAATTTATGAGTGGACTGCAGGTTGCTTTAGGGACGGGCAACACCTACTATCTTCCGGAGTTCCTGTTTTCTTCCTGAATTCTGGCCACTCTTCAGAGCAGGCTCATGGTTTTCTGTCCAAGATATGTACCACCTCCAAGCTCTGTGACATTGCCATATAATGGATAGCTGAAGGGAATAGCAAGCATCTCAGAAAACTCAGATATCAGTGTGACAAAGAAAGTCTCAGTAGAAAAACCCTGCTTTGGGCCTTTTGCTTACCTATTTTTCTGTTGCTCTGAGTGTCAGGAAGGTCTTTGCCTCAGGCCACACCTTTGTGAACCCTGAAGAAAACAGTTTTCAAATGGAAATAAATGGGCATCACCTGTGGCTCTTTGCTTAATTGCTTTGGAAAAGGATGTGTCTGAATCAGCCTCTTGGCCCTGTGTGAGGCAGTGGCTTAGATTCTTAGCACCTGATGGATCAAAAGAAGGATCCCATGTGTCCATCCAAAACCAAAATGGCAAATATTCACTCATTGTGAATGAATTATTTTACCTTCCTCTGTTAGGATCCTGAATTCCATCAAGGGAGAATAGGAATCCTTTGGGCCAAATGAGTTCTTCAAATCTCTGCAGAGGGGCTTGTGTTTTCTCATGACTCAAATTCACATAAAGAATCTAAACCACAGAGTCAGAAGGCCTCAAATTGAAAAAGCTGAGCAGTATTAATGTCAGGCCTATTTGATCACTCCTGGTTTACAGGAAGTGTGTCCAGGCCACCTTGGTGTTAGACAAATGAGGGGAACAGGACCTTAATTTGGACACTGACTTGGGCTGTGGACCTCATTGAAAACTCCAGCCAGACGTTATAAGGAGTGTCTATATGGAAGAAGATGAGGACCATGTGGGAGTGTTTTGGTTTTAATTGTGGTCATTTGTGTGGCGGTTGGAAGAGATGACTGTTACACTGGGCTTGAACTCTGGTGTGATTCCCCTTAGAGACTGAGTTCTTTAACTGACCTCAGAGAAGTATTGCCATGAATTGTGTTGGGATTTTAGGAGGCCACACATGAGAGTCGCCCTTGGAACCTGAGATCTAGACCCAGGTTGGATTTCCACAGAACACTGGGAATTTCAGCCCGGATATTACATACAATTTTTCTTAAAGACTTGGCAGCCATATTTGAGTTTAAAACACACATGGACTTCACATTGTAGATCTCAATGGGCCTGGCTTCATGTGACATTTTGGCCACCCTTAGGGAAACCACGCCTGTGAGAGTGCTCCAGTGCTTTCATTGAAATTAGCTTCTTCACCATTTAATGGTTCCTGAATTAATTGAAGTCCTCAGAGCCGCAAACTTCATCCGTGAAAAATGGCTAGAAAATTACCATGAAATTTTTGATATTTTCATGTTCAGCTGGCACTGAAAAAACTTTGGATGTCCTGTTTCTGATCCTGAGTATACCAGACACTGCCTTGATTGACTTTGTTTCATGAAAATGGTGTAGAACAGATATGCCAGTAAGTTGGAGCCTGGTGAGTAGTTGGCCTAGAGCAGTGGTATGCAATTGTGTGATAAAACATCTGTGTTGTGGCCATGTGGATCAGCCATTGGCTTCCAAATGGCTTGTGACTGACATGGTGCAGCCAGCAGACCCATATATGTAAAGGCATCTTGTTATATGGAGAGGATTCACTGCAATGTTCAGAATCATATTGCTATTCTCAAGGGGGCAATCTACGTGGGATAGAACCTTGGTTGGTGCATTCTCCTGAAGACCCTGACTCACCACACCTTAAAGAACTCCCTCCACCACTCTGTCCCATTTTAACTCCTTGTATTTCTTGAAGCAAATACCAAACTCCCAGTGGAGCAGCGAGAAACACCAAGAAAAGTGGAGGATGACCAATTGGCTTCACAGTCCACACTGAAAGACACTTAGACCCCAGTGTCCATAGTTTACCTACAAAGAGAGAATTCAGCACCGCTGCCTCATGTTCATTGGATAATAAGAAACCATGTCCTGCAAGTAACATAGATGCAGACCCAGCTTTGATGGTCTCTCTACAAATGAACTAAATCTCCTCAGAACATCAAATATTTCAAGTGCCCACCCTTAGAAGCAGTTTCTCAAAAAGTATGTAGGCCAGCAGAGCTGCATGTTTGTGGAATGTTTACCCTTTCCCTTACTTTTAGAATCTTCTCTACCACCTCCAAAGTTGTAAACTCCTGAGTATTCTCCATTCCAGATATATATTCACAGATTTTCTAACTCTTATCCTCTAATTGTGTCTTACTTGAGGAGAGTGTAATGTCAAGGCATTGTTCTGGATGAAAGTGGGAAGAATGTTATGTAGCACATATTTGCATACACATTGGATTCAATTTCCTATTTTCCATTAGAAATGCTGAATCCCTGAAACTAACATATACCCTATTAGACTCTGACTACTAATCCTAATATGATGGAGAAAAATAACACAAACAGAATAGAAATACAGGCAGTTTAGAGGAGGTATGTTTTATAGTTGGAGTTGCCTTTTGCATGGTATAGTGTAGCAGTTATAAATCTAGTCAATTATTTGTTGAAATAGTTCTCCATGCTTTTTTAAAGTTAACAAATAATGAATTCCTGTCCCCCTTTCTCTGTAGCCTATTCAGCACACGTATTTTTATATGCACATATAGAATCCTACCTGGTACCACACGTACATTCTTGTGAGGTGCCTGATTTGGCAGATACAAATTGGAAGAAGAGATCACTCCTCCTAAACGCTGCTTGAACTGATAATTCAAATGTGAGTGAGCTTCCTAGTTGAACAACATTATACATAAATCAATGTTCAGTAAAATGAATATATTTGGATCTGTGGATGATATACATTTCATGGTGAATTTCGTTTGGCATATATATTGCAATTTTTAATGTCTCTCTCTGTTTGTGTATATAAATATGTATATATATATATATAGATACACTCTCAAGATTTTTCAAAACATGAAATATGTGTCTTATTACACACTTCCTAAATTCATTCATATTTATGTTGTGGATTTATAATCAACTTTTCACAAGATTATTCTCAGAAATATTCATCCACCTGAAATACTTATTTGTTTCTTAGTACTGTTTCCACCCCAGATATGCATTCACGGATTTTCAAACTCTTCTACTCTAATTGTGTCTTACTTGGGGTGAAGGTAATGTAAAGGCATTGTTCTGGATGAGAGTGGGAAGATAATTGTGTAGCATATATTTTATACACATTGGATTCATTTTCCTATATTCCATTGAATATACTGAATCCCTGACAATAACCCATACCCTACTATACTCTGTCTACTAATCCAAACATGATGGAGAAAAACAACCCAAACATAATAGAAATACAAGCAGTTTAGAGGAGGCATGGGGTATAGTTGGACTTGCCATTTGCATGATAAAGGGTAGGTGTTATAAATCTAGTCAATTTTTAATTGAAATAGTTTTCCATGTGTTGTTAAAGTTAACAAATATGTAAATTCCTCTCCCTTTCTCTGTAGCCTTTTCAGCACATTTATTTTTATATGCTTATATAGAATTCTACCTGGTATCACACGTTCATTTTTGTGAGGTGACTGACTTGGCAGATACAACTTGTGAGAAGAGATCACTCCTCTAAACGCTGTTGGAACTGAAAATTCAAACTATGTGTGAGCTTTCTAGTAGAACAACATTATACATAAATCCTTGTTCAGTAAAATAAATATTTTTGCATCTGTGGATGCTATATATTTTATGATGAACTTCGATTGGCATATATATAACTACATTTAAATGTCTGTGTGTGTGTTTTGTGTGTGTGTGTGTGTATGTGTATATATATATATAGACACATATATATGTATATACACATATATTTAATTATGAATATATATATATATATATATATATATATATATATATATATATATACACACACTGTCCTGATTTTTAAAATATGAAATATATGTTTCTTAAATACACTCCCTAAGTTCATCCATGTTCAAAAATGTGGATTTATAATAAACTTTTCACAAAATTATTCTCAGAAATATTCATCCACCTGAAATACACATTTGTTTCATAGTTCTGAAAACTAACTTCAGTAAATGGTGCTTACAAATCCTAATATTTGTACAGTAACTGACCCAGATTAACATCAATCAAGTAGATTCTTATGGGACATGATGTGTATTCTGACGTTTATTTTCATTCAACACTGGTACATTACTATTTCTTCAGTTTTTACAAATCATAGGAAATATATACTTCATCTACAAGTTCACAAATTTATACGCATTTGTTTCACAATCACTTCCTGCTTCATGAAACATGTATTCCTCCAGGTTTCTTGACTGGTCTTTTCATGAGACTTCTTTCCAAACACATTATTTTCGATTTCCATAATCACTTTTGAAGCAAAACTCACACACCCTTCATGATAAACCATAACCTTAATGTGGCCATTAGATATGTAACTGGTTGGAATGAATGTTTGTATGTCAATATAAGATTTCCTGTATTTTTTCAGATATAATTTCAATCCATTATTTAAAGTCAGAACCAGATATATTATTTATTCACAGTATGGTCTATTCATGCAGTATCTCTATATGCACAGACAAGGGTACATCTCTTTTTACCCCCATTACTAATTTATACGTCTTGAAAATGTTGCTGCCAGAAATGGTGGAAGAAAGAGTCATGTCACCTGATCTACATGTACGTTTTATCACAGTAATATTCTGGCCAAAAAAAGCAAAGGTCACACTTAAGATTGTAGCAAAGACTAAATGAAAAGTGAGCATGGATTACTAAACATCCATGTCCAGGTTGCCTAATGCTGTCAAATGTCAATCCTATTGGTCACTACATATTTGTTTCTTTCTTAGATTATATATTCAAACTCAACCCTGTTGAAAATATCTAATCCTATCACTCACTTTATACTTTGCCTGATTTCGTAATGTCTCTATTGATATCAGCTTTCCTAACTATTTTCCCCAGTTCATCATTGTGACAGTCTCTTCACTTGTGCTGACATTAACATTCACTGTCTACCGGAAACCCTATTGCTAAACAACATTTGGTCCAAATCCTATACTCACTCTTCTTTCTAAACCTACTGAGAATCTTCCGAATCCTACCGACTATCCCTTTTGACTGGAAGTTCTCTTCTACATTTAATCATCCATGGTACAAGGACCTAAGCCATTGTATATCGATTTACCTGACACATCAGTGCAGAACATAATTCAAAGCTACGTATCCCAATCAAGGGCCCAATGCCCTTTTGGGCTTCATATCTTAGCTAGATTTCTGTTTTCATACTTATATTTCACCTATATATTCTTGTAAATATCGCAGTTTCCCAATACCATTATTCATCGCGCAGAAAGATTCCTAATCCAAATCGAACCTGTTAGTTAACCTAACCATACACTGTTCAGTCAATTTAACTTTACAGAAGAGCAGGGATAGAGTTGGTCTTACAATACAGGAATATAGGGGATCTTCCACATGCTGAGAAACTCAAAGGTCCATGCAGAAATGATTCCTGGAGAAGTTGTAAGCAGCTATGGAGGACCTAAGAGACCAAAAGTCATCCTCCATGGCAAACAACCTGGTCAGGATGAAGGGTTGTGTCTGAATCAGCTTCTCTCTTCTTAATGTAGAGAAGATGGACCAAACCAGGCCTGTGTGGAGAGCTGTTCCCAGGTGCCAATGGTTGATATACCAATCTAACTTGTGAAAGTGTCACAGGAAGTAGGGGCAGCCTCCATCTCATGGGACCCTTGAAAGCAATTGTTAGGACAAAGTGGTTGCCACGGCAGTAACCTCATTCAGTTCCTGAATGAAGTGACCTACCTCTCTTCCTTGATGACGGATCTCTCTGAACTTGGGATCCAGGAAGCCAGGCACCCAGAGTCAGTCCCAGTTTCTTTCCCAGTGGGCTCAGTTGTTTGGAATAACCAAGGACAGAGTAAGTCTTCCTTGGTACCTACTGATGTGAGGATTGCCAAATGCCAGGAGAGCTCTGAAAAGGGGAATTTCCTGAGAAAGCAGGTAGTGGCTCACCACTGGCTCCTGAAAACTTCACAGTGTTGGCCAAGGATACCCGATCTGAGAAGGACAGGCCATTTTAAGGAAACATAGTATGGCCCATCAGTCAGAGTACATTCCAATTAGTCACAGACCTACTTGAATAAAGGAGGTGTCGTTGTGGGTGTGGTTGTGATTTTGTGGTTTAGTCTCATGTTCTGAGAATAGGTAAGAAAGGCGGTTTGTTTGTTTTGGAGTGGACTGTTTATAGTAAGTCATTTGACAAGGCGATTGTTTGTATGCCTGTGTATCCCACTGTGTCCGTGGTTGTAGACATTATAAAAGATAATGCATCAATGGATGTGTCCTGTCTAGTAGAAAGCTTGCCAACATTCATTATGCCCAATTTATGAGTGGACTGCAGGTTGCTTTAGGGACGGGCAACACCTACTATCTTCCGGAGTTCCTGTTTTCTTCCTGAATTCTGGCCACTCTTCAGAGCAGGCTCATGGTTTTCTGTCCAAGATATGTACCACCTCCAAGCTCTGTGACATTGCCATATAATGGATAGCTGAAGGGAATAGCAAGCATCTCAGAAAACTCAGATATCAGTGTGACAAAGAAAGTCTCAGTAGAAAAACCCTGCTTTGGGCCTTTTGCTTACCTATTTTTCTGTTGCTCTGAGTGTCAGGAAGGTCTTTGCCTCAGGCCACACCTTTGTGAACCCTGAAGAAAACAGTTTTCAAATGGAAATAAATGGGCATCACCTGTGGCTCTTTGCTTAATTGCTTTGGAAAAGGATGTGTCTGAATCAGCCTCTTGGCCCTGTGTGAGGCAGTGGCTTAGATTCTTAGCACCTGATGGATCAAAAGAAGGATCCCATGTGTCCATCCAAAACCAAAATGGCAAATATTCACTCATTGTGAATGAATTATTTTACCTTCCTCTGTTAGGATCCTGAATTCCATCAAGGGAGAATAGGAATCCTTTGGGCCAAATGAGTTCTTCAAATCTCTGCAGAGGGGCTTGTGTTTTCTCATGACTCAAATTCACATAAAGAATCTAAACCACAGAGTCAGAAGGCCTCAAATTGAAAAAGCTGAGCAGTATTAATGTCAGGCCTATTTGATCACTCCTGGTTTACAGGAAGTGTGTCCAGGCCACCTTGGTGTTAGACAAATGAGGGGAACAGGACCTTAATTTGGACACTGACTTGGGCTGTGGACCTCATTGAAAACTCCAGCCAGACGTTATAAGGAGTGTCTATATGGAAGAAGATGAGGACCATGTGGGAGTGTTTTGGTTTTAATTGTGGTCATTTGTGTGGCGGTTGGAAGAGATGACTGTTACACTGGGCTTGAACTCTGGTGTGATTCCCCTTAGAGACTGAGTTCTTTAACTGACCTCAGAGAAGTATTGCCATGAATTGTGTTGGGATTTTAGGAGGCCACACATGAGAGTCGCCCTTGGAACCTGAGATCTAGACCCAGGTTGGATTTCCACAGAACACTGGGAATTTCAGCCCGGATATTACATACAATTTTTCTTAAAGACTTGGCAGCCATATTTGAGTTTAAAACACACATGGACTTCACATTGTAGATCTCAATGGGCCTGGCTTCATGTGACATTTTGGCCACCCTTAGGGAAACCACGCCTGTGAGAGTGCTCCAGTGCTTTCATTGAAATTAGCTTCTTCACCATTTAATGGTTCCTGAATTAATTGAAGTCCTCAGAGCCGCAAACTTCATCCGTGAAAAATGGCTAGAAAATTACCATGAAATTTTTGATATTTTCATGTTCAGCTGGCACTGAAAAAACTTTGGATGTCCTGTTTCTGATCCTGAGTATACCAGACACTGCCTTGATTGACTTTGTTTCATGAAAATGGTGTAGAACAGATATGCCAGTAAGTTGGAGCCTGGTGAGTAGTTGGCCTAGAGCAGTGGTATGCAATTGTGTGATAAAACATCTGTGTTGTGGCCATGTGGATCAGCCATTGGCTTCCAAATGGCTTGTGACTGACATGGTGCAGCCAGCAGACCCATATATGTAAAGGCATCTTGTTATATGGAGAGGATTCACTGCAATGTTCAGAATCATATTGCTATTCTCAAGGGGGCAATCTACGTGGGATAGAACCTTGGTTGGTGCATTCTCCTGAAGACCCTGACTCACCACACCTTAAAGAACTCCCTCCACCACTCTGTCCCATTTTAACTCCTTGTATTTCTTGAAGCAAATACCAAACTCCCAGTGGAGCAGCGAGAAACACCAAGAAAAGTGGAGGATGACCAATTGGCTTCACAGTCCACACTGAAAGACACTTAGACCCCAGTGTCCATAGTTTACCTACAAAGAGAGAATTCAGCACCGCTGCCTCATGTTCATTGGATAATAAGAAACCATGTCCTGCAAGTAACATAGATGCAGACCCAGCTTTGATGGTCTCTCTACAAATGAACTAAATCTCCTCAGAACATCAAATATTTCAAGTGCCCACCCTTAGAAGCAGTTTCTCAAAAAGTATGTAGGCCAGCAGAGCTGCATGTTTGTGGAATGTTTACCCTTTCCCTTACTTTTAGAATCTTCTCTACCACCTCCAAAGTTGTAAACTCCTGAGTATTCTCCATTCCAGATATATATTCACAGATTTTCTAACTCTTATCCTCTAATTGTGTCTTACTTGAGGAGAGTGTAATGTCAAGGCATTGTTCTGGATGAAAGTGGGAAGAATGTTATGTAGCACATATTTGCATACACATTGGATTCAATTTCCTATTTTCCATTAGAAATGCTGAATCCCTGAAACTAACATATACCCTATTAGACTCTGACTACTAATCCTAATATGATGGAGAAAAATAACACAAACAGAATAGAAATACAGGCAGTTTAGAGGAGGTATGTTTTATAGTTGGAGTTGCCTTTTGCATGGTATAGTGTAGCAGTTATAAATCTAGTCAATTATTTGTTGAAATAGTTCTCCATGCTTTTTTAAAGTTAACAAATAATGAATTCCTGTCCCCCTTTCTCTGTAGCCTATTCAGCACACGTATTTTTATATGCACATATAGAATCCTACCTGGTACCACACGTACATTCTTGTGAGGTGCCTGATTTGGCAGATACAAATTGGAAGAAGAGATCACTCCTCCTAAACGCTGCTTGAACTGATAATTCAAATGTGAGTGAGCTTCCTAGTTGAACAACATTATACATAAATCAATGTTCAGTAAAATGAATATATTTGGATCTGTGGATGATATACATTTCATGGTGAATTTCGTTTGGCATATATATTGCAATTTTTAATGTCTCTCTCTGTTTGTGTATATAAATATGTATATATATATATATAGATACACTCTCAAGATTTTTCAAAACATGAAATATGTGTCTTATTACACACTTCCTAAATTCATTCATATTTATGTTGTGGATTTATAATCAACTTTTCACAAGATTATTCTCAGAAATATTCATCCACCTGAAATACTTATTTGTTTCTTAGTACTGTTTCCACCCCAGATATGCATTCACGGATTTTCAAACTCTTCTACTCTAATTGTGTCTTACTTGGGGTGAAGGTAATGTAAAGGCATTGTTCTGGATGAGAGTGGGAAGATAATTGTGTAGCATATATTTTATACACATTGGATTCATTTTCCTATATTCCATTGAATATACTGAATCCCTGACAATAACCCATACCCTACTATACTCTGTCTACTAATCCAAACATGATGGAGAAAAACAACCCAAACATAATAGAAATACAAGCAGTTTAGAGGAGGCATGGGGTATAGTTGGACTTGCCATTTGCATGATAAAGGGTAGGTGTTATAAATCTAGTCAATTTTTAATTGAAATAGTTTTCCATGTGTTGTTAAAGTTAACAAATATGTAAATTCCTCTCCCTTTCTCTGTAGCCTTTTCAGCACATTTATTTTTATATGCTTATATAGAATTCTACCTGGTATCACACGTTCATTTTTGTGAGGTGACTGACTTGGCAGATACAACTTGTGAGAAGAGATCACTCCTCTAAACGCTGTTGGAACTGAAAATTCAAACTATGTGTGAGCTTTCTAGTAGAACAACATTATACATAAATCCTTGTTCAGTAAAATAAATATTTTTGCATCTGTGGATGCTATATATTTTATGATGAACTTCGATTGGCATATATATAACTACATTTAAATGTCTGTGTGTGTGTTTTGTGTGTGTGTGTGTGTATGTGTATATATATATATAGACACATATATATGTATATACACATATATTTAATTATGAATATATATATATATATATATATATATATATATATATATACACACACTGTCCTGATTTTTAAAATATGAAATATATGTTTCTTAAATACACTCCCTAAGTTCATCCATGTTCAAAAATGTGGATTTATAATAAACTTTTCACAAAATTATTCTCAGAAATATTCATCCACCTGAAATACACATTTGTTTCATAGTTCTGAAAACTAACTTCAGTAAATGGTGCTTACAAATCCTAATATTTGTACAGTAACTGACCCAGATTAACATCAATCAAGTAGATTCTTATGGGACATGATGTGTATTCTGACGTTTATTTTCATTCAACACTGGTACATTACTATTTCTTCAGTTTTTACAAATCATAGGAAATATATACTTCATCTACAAGTTCACAAATTTATACGCATTTGTTTCACAATCACTTCCTGCTTCATGAAACATGTATTCCTCCAGGTTTCTTGACTGGTCTTTTCATGAGACTTCTTTCCAAACACATTATTTTCGATTTCCATAATCACTTTTGAAGCAAAACTCACACACCCTTCATGATAAACCATAACCTTAATGTGGCCATTAGATATGTAACTGGTTGGAATGAATGTTTGTATGTCAATATAAGATTTCCTGTATTTTTTCAGATATAATTTCAATCCATTATTTAAAGTCAGAACCAGATATATTATTTATTCACAGTATGGTCTATTCATGCAGTATCTCTATATGCACAGACAAGGGTACATCTCTTTTTACCCCCATTACTAATTTATACGTCTTGAAAATGTTGCTGCCAGAAATGGTGGAAGAAAGAGTCATGTCACCTGATCTACATGTACGTTTTATCACAGTAATATTCTGGCCAAAAAAAGCAAAGGTCACACTTAAGATTGTAGCAAAGACTAAATGAAAAGTGAGCATGGATTACTAAACATCCATGTCCAGGTTGCCTAATGCTGTCAAATGTCAATCCTATTGGTCACTACATATTTGTTTCTTTCTTAGATTATATATTCAAACTCAACCCTGTTGAAAATATCTAATCCTATCACTCACTTTATACTTTGCCTGATTTCGTAATGTCTCTATTGATATCAGCTTTCCTAACTATTTTCCCCAGTTCATCATTGTGACAGTCTCTTCACTTGTGCTGACATTAACATTCACTGTCTACCGGAAACCCTATTGCTAAACAACATTTGGTCCAAATCCTATACTCACTCTTCTTTCTAAACCTACTGAGAATCTTCCGAATCCTACCGACTATCCCTTTTGACTGGAAGTTCTCTTCTACATTTAATCATCCATGGTACAAGGACCTAAGCCATTGTATATCGATTTACCTGACACATCAGTGCAGAACATAATTCAAAGCTACGTATCCCAATCAAGGGCCCAATGCCCTTTTGGGCTTCATATCTTAGCTAGATTTCTGTTTTCATACTTATATTTCACCTATATATTCTTGTAAATATCGCAGTTTCCCAATACCATTATTCATCGCGCAGAAAGATTCCTAATCCAAATCGAACCTGTTAGTTAACCTAACCATACACTGTTCAGTCAATTTAACTTTACAGAAGAGCAGGGATAGAGTTGGTCTTACAATACAGGAATATAGGGGATCTTCCACATGCTGAGAAACTCAAAGGTCCATGCAGAAATGATTCCTGGAGAAGTTGTAAGCAGCTATGGAGGACCTAAGAGACCAAAAGTCATCCTCCATGGCAAACAACCTGGTCAGGATGAAGGGTTGTGTCTGAATCAGCTTCTCTCTTCTTAATGTAGAGAAGATGGACCAAACCAGGCCTGTGTGGAGAGCTGTTCCCAGGTGCCAATGGTTGATATACCAATCTAACTTGTGAAAGTGTCACAGGAAGTAGGGGCAGCCTCCATCTCATGGGACCCTTGAAAGCAATTGTTAGGACAAAGTGGTTGCCACGGCAGTAACCTCATTCAGTTCCTGAATGAAGTGACCTACCTCTCTTCCTTGATGACGGATCTCTCTGAACTTGGGATCCAGGAAGCCAGGCACCCAGAGTCAGTCCCAGTTTCTTTCCCAGTGGGCTCAGTTGTTTGGAATAACCAAGGACAGAGTAAGTCTTCCTTGGTACCTACTGATGTGAGGATTGCCAAATGCCAGGAGAGTTCTGAAAAGGGGAATTTCCTTAGAAAGCAGGTAGTGGCTCACCACTGGCTCCTGAAAACTTCACAGTGTTGGCCAAGGATACCCGATCTGAGAAGGACAGGCCATTTCAAGGAAACATAGTATAGCCCATCAGTCAGAGTACATTCCAATTAGTCACAGACCTACTTGAATAAAGGAGGTGTCGTTGTGGGTGTGGTTGTGATTTTGTGGTTTAGTCTCATGTTCTGAGAATAGGTAAGAAAGGCGGTTTGTTTGTTTTGGAGTGGACTGTTTATAGTAAGTCATTTGACAAGGCGATTGTTGGTATGCCTGTGTATCCCACTGTGTCCGTGGTTGTAGACATTATAAAAGATAATGCATCAATGGATGTGTCCTGTCTAGTAGAAAGTTTGCCAACATTCATCCTGTCCAATTTATGAGCGGACTGCAGGTTGCTTTAGGGACGGGCAACACGCACTATCTTCTGAAGTTCCTGTTTTCTTCCTCAATTCTGGCCACTCTCCAGAGTAGGCTCATGGTTTTCTGTCCAAGATATGTACCACCTCCAAGCTCTGTGACATGTCCATGTACTGGATAGCTGAAGGGAATAGCAAGCATCTCAGAAAACTCAGATAACAGTGTGACAAAGAAAGTCTCAGTAGAGAAACCCTGCTTTGGGCCTTTTGCTTACCTATTTTTCTGTTGCTCTGAGTGTCAGGAAGGTCTTTGCCTCAGTCCACCAATTTGTGAAGCCTTAAGAAAACAGTTTTCAAATGGAAATGAATGGTCATCACCTGTGTATCTTTGCTTAATTGCTTTGGAAAGGGATGTGTCTGAATCAGCCACTTGGCCCTGTGTGAGGCAGTGGCTTAGATTCTCAGCACCTGTTGGAACTAAAGAAAGATTCCATGTGTGCTTCCAAAACCAAAATGGCAAAAAGATCAGTCACTGTGTATGGAGTATCTTGCCTTACTCTGATAGGTTTCTGATCTCCATCAAGGGAGAATATGGATCCTTTGAGTCAAATGAGTTCTTCAAAGCCCTGGAGAGGCTAGCCCATATGAGCTTGGGTTTTTTCATTATTTTAAATCACATAAAGAATCTATACCTGACAGTCAGTAGGCCTCAAATTGGAGAAGCAGAGCAGTATTAAGCCCAGGCTTATTTTATCACTCCTGGTTCACAGGAATGGTGTCCAGGCCTAGCTGACTTTAAGCAAATAAGGGACAAGGGAGCTTGTTTTGGATACCGTCTTGTGCTGCACCCCTCATGGAAACCTCCAGCCAGAGGTTATAATGAGTGTCTATATGGAAGAAGGTGAGGACCATGTGGGAGTGTTTTGGTTTTAATTGTGTTCATTTGTGTAGCAGTTGGAAGAAATGACTGGATCCACCAGGGCTGGAACTTTGGTATGATTCCCCTTAGAGACTGAGTTCTGAAACTGACCTCAGAGAAGTATTGTCATGAATTGTGTTGCGATTTTAGAATGCCACGCATGAGAGTCGCCCTTGGAAACTGAAATCTAGGCCAAGGGTGGCTTTCGACTGATCACTGGGAATCTCAGCCAGGATATCACATGATTTTATTCTGAAAGACTTGACAGGCATAGTTGAGAGTCAAAACACACATGGACCTCACATTGTAGACCTCAATGGGCTGGGCTTCATGTGACCGTTTGGCTACTCTTTGGGAAGCCTTGCCTTTGAGAGTTCTCCAGAGCATTCATTGAAATGAGGTTCCTCAACATTAAATGGTTCCTGAATGAATTGAAACCCACAGTTTCTCCAACTTCATCCTTGAAAAGTGGCTAGATAAACACCCTGAAATTTTTAAAACTCCCATGACCAGGTGGCACTGGAGAACCTTTGGATCTCCTGTTGCTGATCATGAGTGTACCAGACAGTGCCTTGATTGACTGGGTTTCATGAAAATGGTGAAGAACAGAGATGCCAGTAATTTGCACTGCTGAATAGTGGGCCCAGAGCAGTGGTGTGCAGGTGTGTGATAAAATATCTGAGGTGGGGCCGTGTGGATTTCCAATTGACTTCCAAATGCCTTTTGGCTGCCATGGTGCATCCAGCAGAACCTTACATGTTAAGGCATCTTATTATATGGAGAGGTTTCAAGGCAATGTTCAGAATCAGGTGGGTATGGTCAAGGAAAAAGCTATGTGAAATAGAAGCCTGGTTGGTGCATTCTCCTGCAGTTTCTGACCCACCACACGTGACAGAACTCCCTCCAGCACTGTGTCGCAGTTGAACTCCTTGTATTTCGTGAAGCAAATACCAAACTCCCAGTGCAGCACCAAGAAACACCACAAAAATGGAGGATGATCAAATGGCTTCACAGTCCACATAGGGAGACACTTAGCCCCCAATGGCCACAGTTTACCTACCAAGAGATAATTCAGCACTGCTGCCTCATGTTCATTGGAAAATAAGAAACCATGCTCTCCATTCACATAGATGCAGACCCAGCTTTGATGGTCTCACTAGAAAAGAAGCTAAACCTTCTGACAACAAAATATATTTAAAGTATCCAACCTCAGAGGCAGTTTCTCAAGAAGTCTTTAGGCCATCAGAGCTCTATGTTTGTGGAGTGTTTACCTCTTAGACCAGGATGTAAGAAAAGAACACTGACTCCAATTAAAATCAAATTAAAGTAAGCTTATTATTTCCACTGGCTAGGCTGCCACTCCCTCCCAAAATTGCGAGAACAAGAGAGCAACCCCACCTTTACTACAGCCCAGGTTTGTAGCCCAGAAAGTTACACAAAAATGGGGTAACAGATAATAGAACTCTGACAAGCATCACACTAATGGGAGTTTACATTTTTTTTTTTGCTAGCCCCAACATCAAAATTTATGAGGACCATTAGAGCCTCAGAGAGGGTCATTGTCTGGCCACAAAAGGCCAATATTTATGAGGTGTGACAAAGTTTTAGAGAGGGCTGCTATCTGGTCAGAGAGCCATGCACGGGTGAGTTCAAGGCACGGGCAGTCATTCCAAGCAGGTTCAGAATTTGCAGTAATTTACAGTAAAGCCAAAATGATTTTTTCATGGCTTTGTTGCAATATGGCTCCCAATTTTAATAAAAGGTAAGGTTGGGTGTATCATTCCCCCCTTTTCTTATGTGTCCCTTTGTAATCCTTGATAGGTTAGTGGAAAAGCACTGAGGAAATTTTAATCCCTCAGTTAACAGTCACCAAATTTTTAGAACTCACCGAAAACCAGTCTCCCTGATATTACCTGACTTAATTAATTACTTATATTGATAGTCTATTTATTTTTGGCTCCATTGGTGTAAGTAGAGAGTCGTCTCTCATTTTGGCTTTTTCTCAGCTGAGAAAGGGTGACATGAGTGTGCATGGCGTGAGGGACATGAGTTGCCTTTTTGAAGTCAGTTCTTTTTGAAGTCTTGTTGAGGAAGAACAGGTTGTAAAGTCATCTGGGGATGGGTTCTTCTATGAGAGAAACAAAAAACATGAGTATTGAATAAATGTTGCAGTGGCTGGATCATGTCACTGTATGAAGTACCCTCACCAGTCTTTAATATCCCCAATTATCAGGACTGTGAACTTAATATTTAACTTTTAGTGATACAGTTGTCCCTCCCCATAATATACAGTTTAATAATTTAATGTCATCTGATTTTGCAGAATCCTTTCACTAGTATGACCTCTGTGTTTAATAGAGAAACATTTAATTCTGTTACTCAGGGCTGGATAATTGTACTAGCAAACACCAAGCCTACCTGTGTAGGTTAGGAATATCTGTAGGCCTTAAACTAAAAACTTCTGCCTCTGGAAGCTCCTCTTGATAGTCTATTTTTATAGTTATCAGGCATTCCTCTCTGAGAATCCTTCTTTGTAGCCAACAGTTTTACTTATTTTGGGAGGCTAACATAAAGTGTATACCTTAAAATATTATTATTATTATTATTATTATTATTATTATTATTATTATTATTATTTAAAATGCCCAGGATTGGCTGTATTTTGGTTTTAACTGTCTTTACTAAGTGTTTAAGATGAAGCAGTCAAACTGACTTTTGTTTCTATCTATTGTTAGCAGTCAGCTGAGCTTTTATGGGAGTCATTTTTTGGGATACTTGAGAGCAGCTTCTCAGTTCTGCTAGTGCAATTTGAGCTATGTGGGTCCAGGTCTTGCTTGACCATGTGGCTTCCCTCAGAAGCATCAGGGATGTCTCCCTTTCCTGATGACTCACCTCTTTGTAGCAAATGCACTGATTGGCTTTCTGTTCTCCAGTGGTCTCATTAATCTCTCTGATCGGGAGGTTATGTGGCCCAGAGTTGCAAAGCTCATAGAGAAATCCCTTGTTCCCTGGATTCAGACTGACTCAGAGGGCAAGAGTCAAATATCTTTTTTTTGGACCTTTTTATTTAACTTTAATTTTCAATCCTAATCTGAAACAACCAGCAAATGAATTTTAACAGCCATATATTAAGAGTACTGTGCTTTAATGTCTATAAGTTTATAATTATTTATATATTATTAATTGGGATCTTATTATTCTGTCTGTCTTGTAGTTGATGACTTATTATCTTAAATTAACCCATGTTGTGTTCTTAAAGCAACACTTCTGTAAAACACCAACAGGAAATCTTTAGATCACTTATAAGGAAATTAAAAAATAAAATTTTTTTAACAAGAGTAAAAATACTTAGTTCATGTAATAGCTACCCTGAATTTTTTGGGTGAGTTATATATTATATCATCTTTTTGAGATCCTAGTAATCTTGACAGAAAAAAAAATTTGAACATAACTTTAAATGAAATAAAATCTGACCTACTGCTTTCGTAGTCATTCTCACATGTAGTAAGATGGGACACAGAGTCTTATCTCAGGTAAGCAGGGCTCCTTATAAACCTTAAATGCTTTAGTTCTAAAGCTGATCTTTGTTTTTTAAATATCATTTTACAAAGTTTACATAAATTTTTTGAGGTCACATGAACATTAGCTCACACCATATGATATCACATTTAAAACATGTATTAAAGTACGGCTGAAAGATTTTAACCTTTACATAGATTAGGGTCTCATTAACTTAAAAATACATTTAAATTGTTCCACAATGTAAAAAGTAACATAAAACTTTACATATATTATTGATAACAGGTAAATAAATCCCCAATATATATTTTATTTACCATACAACTTCAGAACACCTGCTTGATATAATGCTCTTTTAAAGTTTCTACCTTATAGAGTTTTATAACTGGAAGATATGAGCACATTAATAGCATCACAATTACATTGATGTTTCTACATTAACCAAGTTTAGCTTTTAAAGAAATGGCAGTACAGTGCTCTAAAATAACAGTTCTTAATTAAACAGTTGTTTAATTTTTATGGTTGCCTGCTCTAGAAAATTTAAATCTTAATAAACTAAATGTTATGGGTAAACTTATGTTTAAGAAATTTTTGTCTCTTTAACACATGACTGATTTTTACAATCTTATACAGACTTTAGTACAAACTTATACAGACCTTAGTATATCAATCAGATATCAAACAAAAGTACTCATGAATGAGTAATCCCATATCAAATTTACTTTACTTATTTATCAAAATATTAGACAAATGTTTTGAACAGTGTAAGCCATTTTTTTGATTGAAAGAAAAGTCCTGGAACATAGGCATATTAGACCTTTTGTAGACATTAATACTTTATTAGATTTTTGAACACCTAGAAAAACTTGTAAGCTTAAATTTAAAGAAATTTATATTTATCAGTTTACCCAATTTAAATTGAAACATTTAAATCACGTGAATTAAAGATCTTTGGATCCACTTTTTAAAATTGTTTTTATGAGTGCTTTGTAATATGAGTGCTCCTTATATATGTTAATTTGTGTATCATATATATGATATACGGGCATATGTATACATATATAGACATACAACACATAACAAATTGTGCACACATAATAAAAGTGAAGGCCTTGTAGCTTTTCACAGGTGAAATCTCCACTGCAATGATTTAAAAATTCCACAGTTGGTCAAAGATATTACTGATCAGAAAAACATTAACCTAGGTCTGTAGGAGCAAAATCATGAGCTCAAAAAATAAATAAAGAATCTAAGGAAAAAAATATGAGTCCTAGAAAAAATGACTGGCCAGTAATAAGTAAATACCATACATTTTACTTTTTTTTCCTTAGGCCTCAAATAAGTCTCCTACTAAGCTTACAGGCTTCTTTCATTTGCATTTCAAAATAATCCCTGGCTGAGGTCTGGAAGAAGCAGGAAAAAATGGCTATTCTGAGCAGAAACCTTAGGCCTAAGGTATTTTAACCATTATTTTCAGGTTAGGATGTTGAAAATTATGATACAAGTTTAAGATACAATTCACAAAATTTTATATCTTCACAAGTTGTTTTGTCAACAGATATCATACTATGATTTAGTATCCTTGTCCAAATTAATGTACTGGTACAGACAGTGACATTTTCCCAGGCTACCTAATTTAAAATTGGTGAAAAAAAGTCTGAATGATTGGGAAGTTACTTGCCAACTTGGAAGTAGAGTTCTTTAGTTTTCCATCCTAAGTATTTATGTTCTCTGGCATGAATTATCTGAAAC
Source organism: Callospermophilus lateralis (assembly GCF_048772815.1). Classification (NCBI taxonomy): domain Eukaryota; kingdom Metazoa; phylum Chordata; class Mammalia; order Rodentia; family Sciuridae; genus Callospermophilus; species Callospermophilus lateralis. The sequence continues at coordinate 48,289 of NW_027511091.1, forward strand.
CATAAACTAAACAATTACCTAAACCCGACTTTTAACTGCAAGATTGTGAAATGCTTCAAAAACCCATTCAGATACCAGATTGGTACAATGAAACATCATCATTTAGACAAAAATTCAGCTAAGATCATTTCCAAGAAACAATTTATAATATTAACACATTATTGCACATGTCTTAAAGGGCCAGAAAAAAGGCACAAGACAGGCAGAAATGAACTCCAGACAATGGCTGACAGACAGAACCCTTTAAAACAGAGCAAATAAGAGAAAAATCTCCTTCCCCAGTGGCACCACAGATGTCCCCACAAGGGGACCAAATGTTTTCACAGAGGAGCAACCTGAAATGTAAAATAAAGTGTCTCCATGGTGACTTTACTGCATTTAGTGTCCCCTTTTTGTTTTTCTCTTTTTTTAAGAAGACAGAGGCGGCATTATCCTTACAGTGCAGGGAACGAAGGAGGGAATTCCCTGAATAAACAGGGCTTTGGCAGATGCTGGGAGATACTCAGTTCTTCATTCCCCAGCAGGCATTGCCATCTGCACTGGGTGTGCTCCAGGCAGCCAGCTAGGGGCTTCTCTCATTCTGCTTAACAAATGGTGGTAAAGTTCATCACAGTTCCTTAAAACACAGTCCAAAGGGGTGTCAGGCTTACTTGCTTTGTTACCCATTTTCACGTTCAATATCCTTAAGATTTTATCACAGAAATCACAAAACAAAATGCACAAAAACAAAAAAACATATAGAATACAGAACAAAACACACACACACACACAAAAAAAAAAAAAAAAAAAAAAAAAAAAAACAGAATCCCGGTGCCAAAACAGAAAAACAGAGGAGCAATTCAACGTCTTGCTAAAGCTCTGGGGTAGGAGCACGTGCGTGTCCCTCGGCACCTCTCTAACCTTGAAAGGAATTCCCTACAGAACGGAACAGAGGACAGAACGATTCTCATTACTGTCCTGGACAGGAGTGTATGTGAGCCTCCCCAGGCCACCTCTCTGTCATTAGAAGAGATCTCCCTTAACCAGATATAAGATGTTATCAAGGTGCCACTTACCTATGGAGGCCTCCTCCACCAGGTGCTTGCTAATAGTTTCAGTGCGGTGGTTCACTGCAGTGCTCCCCAGACCGACGGCTCACTCCAAGGCCTTGGAACATCTCAAGTTGTGCACCCCCTAGAGTGGCTCCCCAGCCCGTAGCCCTGGAGGGAAGGCCAGCTTCAGAATTTTCAGCAGTCTGGCCTTGTGATCTGGTCGGGCAGGGTCATCTCACTGGGGAACTCCAAAATGTTGGACTAGGATGCAAGAAAAGACCACTGACTCCAATTAAAATCAAATTAAGGCAAGCTTATTATTAAAACTGGCCAGGCTGCCTCTCCCTCCAAAAATGGCGGGAACAAGACAGCAACACCACCTTTCCTACAGCCCAGCTATATAGCCCAGAAAGTTACACAAAAAGGGGGTTACAGATAACAGAACTTTGAAAGCATCACACTAATGGTAGTTTACATTTTTTTTGCTGGCCCCAACATCAGAAATTATGAGGACCATTAGAGACTCAGAGAGGGTCGTTGTCTGGCCTGGGAAGGCCAATATTTATTAGGTGTCACTAATGTTTCAGAGAGCACTGTTATCTGGTCAGAGAGCCAGGCATGGATGAGTTCAAGGCACGGGCACGCATTCCAAGCAGGTTCAGAATTTGCAGTAATTTATAGTAAAGCCCAAATTATCTTTTCACGGCTTTCTGGCAAGATGGCTCCCAATTCTAATAAAAGATCAGGTTGGGTCTATCAAGCCTGTCCTTTACTTTTGGAAACTCCTCTACAACCTGCAAGGTTGTGAACTCCTGACCATTTTACATTCCAGATATGTATTCACAGATTTTCTAACTCTTGTCCTCCAACTGTGTTTTACTTGGGGTGAAGGTAATATCAAGGCATTGTTCTGGATGAGAGTGGGAAGATTTTTGTGTAGCACATATTTGCATACACATTTAGGAGATCACTCCTCCTAAACACTGTTGGAACAGAAAATTCAATCTATGGGGGAGCTTCCTAGCTGAACAACATTATACATAAATTCAAGTTCATTAAATAAATAGTTTTGGATCAGTGGATGATATATATTTCAAGATGGATTTAAATTGGCATATATATTGCTACATTTTAATGTCCATGTGACTTTTGTGTTCATAATTTTTTGTGATTTATGTGGATTTATAATCAAATTTTCACAAGATTGTTCTCAGAAATATTCATCCAACTTAAATACATACTTTTTTCCTAGTACTGAAAAGTAACTTCAGTGAATGGTGCATAAAAATCCTAATATTTCTACAGTAACTGACCCAGATTAACATCAATGCAAGTAGATTCCTATGGGACATGATGTGTATTTTGATGTTCATTTTTATTCATCACCGGTACATTACTATTTCTGCAGTTTATGCACATTATATATAGTATGATATATAATGTTCAATCACTTCCTGCTTGAGAACACATGTATTCTTACAGGTTTCTTGACTATTCTTTTCATGAGACTTCTTTCCAAACACATTATTTTTGATTTCCATAATCACTTTTGAAACAAAACTCACACACCTTTCAGGATAAACCACAACCATAATATTACCATTAGATGTATAACTGGTTGCAGTGAATGATTGTATATCAATGTGAGATTTCTTTTATATTTTCAGATATCAATTCAATCCATTATTTAAAGTGGAACCAGTTATATTATTTATTCACATGATGGTCAATTGATGCATTATCAATATATTCTATGACACAGGGTATACCCCTTTGTACCCCCAATACTAATTTATATTTCTTCAAAATAGTGCTCCCAGAAATGGTGGAAGGAATACTCATGTCACCTGATCTACATATACATTTTATCACAATAATATTCTGGACACAAAATGCAAAGGTCACACTTATGATTTTACCAAAGCCTAAATAAAAAGTGAGCATGGATTAATAAAAACATCCATGTCCTGGTTACCTAATGCTCTCAAAAGTCAATCCAATTTGTGACAACATATTAGTTTCTGCCTAAGATTATATATTCAGACTCAAACCGTTGAAAATGTCTAAACAAATTACACACTTTATACTTTTACTGACTTCCTAATGTCTCTATTTATATCTGCTTTCCTACATATTTTCCCCAATTCGTCATTGTGCTGACATTTACATTCATTCTCTACCCGAAACCTTATTTGTAAAGAACTTTTGGTACAAATGCTATACTAACTCTTCTTTCTAAATCTACTGACTATCTTGCTAATCCTACAGACTATCCCTTTTTTATTGGATATTCTGTATGTTATTCAATCATCCAGTGTATAAGATCCTATTTCTTTGTATATCGATTTATCTGAGACATCTGTGCAGAATATAATTCAAAGCAAAGTATGCTACTCAAGGGCCCAATGTCCTACTTGGCTTCAAGTCTTCCCTAGATTTCTGTTTCCATACTTATATTTCACCTATATATTCTTGTAAATATCTCAGGTTCCCAATACCATTATTCATCCAGCAGAATGATTCCTAACCCAAATAGAACATGATATTAACACTAACCATACACTGTTCCCTCAATCTAACTTTACAGCAGTGCAGGGATAGAGTTGGTCTTACAATACAGGAATATAGGGGATCTTCCACCTGCTGAGAATCTCAAAGATCCATGCAGAAATTATCCCTGAAGAAGATATAGAATGCTATGAAGGACCTGAGAGACCAAAAGTCATTTTCCATGGCAAATAACCTTGTCAGGATGAAGAGATGTGTCTGAATAAGCCTCTCGCATTTTAATGTAGACAAAATGGACAAAACCAAGCCTGTGTGGAGATCTCTCCCCGAGTACCTATGGTTGATATATCATTCTAACTTGTGAAAGTGTCACAGGAAGTAGGGGCAGCCTCCATCTCATGGGACCCTAGGAAGAAACTGTTAGGACAAAGTGTTTGCCAAGGCTGTGAGCTCATTCAGTTCATGAAAGAAGTGACCTACCTCACTTCTTTGGGATGGAACTCTCTGAACTTGGGATCCCGGAAACCAGGCACCCAGGGCCAGGCCCAGTAACAGTCACAGAGATCTCACTTGTTTGGATTTATCATGGAAAGAGTCAGTCTTTCTTGGTACCTACAGATGTGAAGATGGCCAAATGCCAGAAAAAATCTGAAGAGGTGTCTTTCCTGAGAAAGCAGGTAGTGGCGGCTCAAAGCTGGCTCCTGACAACTTCACAGAGTGGGCCAAGGAGTCCAGATTTGAGAACAGACAGGCCATTTCGGGTGAACAAAGAATGGCTCACCAGGCAGAGGACACTCCGGTTAGTAACAGACCTTCTTGGGGGAAGGAGGTGCATTTGTGGGAATGAGTGTGGGTTTGTGGTTTTGTCTCATGTTCTGAGAATACGTAGGAAAGTTGGTTTGTTTGTTTTGGAGTGGACTGTTTCTATTAAGTCATTTGACAAGGCAAGTGTTTCTATGTCTGTGTATCCCACTTTGTCCGTGGGTGTAGACATTACAAAAGAAAATGCAACAATGGATGTGTCCTGTCTAGGAGAAAGCTTCCCAACATTCACGCTGCCCAATTTATAAAAGGACAGTGGATTGCCTTATTTGTGGGCAAGACCTGCAATCTTCCTAAGTTCCTGTTTTCTTCCTGAATTCTGGCCACTCTCCAGAATAGGCTCATGATTTTGTGACCAAGATAGGTACCACCTCCAAGCTCTGTGACTTGGCCATGTACTGGATAGCTGAAGGGAATGGCGAGAATCTCAGAAAACTCAGATATCAGTGTTACCAGGAAAAGTCTCAGTGGAGAAACCCTGCTTTGGGACTTTTGCTTACCTATTGTTCTATAGCACTAAATGTCAGGAAGGTCTTTGCCAAGGCCACCCCGTTGTGAAGCCTGAATAAAACAGTTCTCTAATGCAAATGAATGGGCATCACCTGTCCCTCTTTGAGTAATTGATTTCGAAAGGGATGTGTCTGAATCAGCCTGTTGGCCCTGTGTGAGGCTGTGGCTTAGATTCTCAGCACCTGATGGATCTAAAGAAAGATGCCATGTGTGCATCCAAAACCAAAATGGCCAAAAGAGCATTCATTATGGATGAAGTCTCTCGCCTTCCTCTGTAAGTTTCCTGACCTCCATAAGGTGAGAATAGGAATCTTTGGGTCAAATGAGTTCTTCAAAGCCCTTCAGAGTCTAGCCCATTGGTGCTTGGGTTTTCTCATGACCCCAATCCACATGAAGAATCTAAACCCCACAGTCAGTAGGCCTCAAATTGGAGAAGTGGAACAGTAATAATGGTAGGCCTATTTGATCACTCCTGGTTCAGAGGAAGGGTTTCCAGGCCACCCTGACTTTAGGCAAATGACGGGCAAGGGAGCTTATTTTGGACACTGTCTTGTCCAGCGCCCCTCATAGAAACCTCCAGCTAGAGGTTATGATGAGTGTCTATGTGGAAAAGATGAGGGCCATATGGGAGTGTTTTCGTTTAAATTTTGGTCATTTGTGTGGCGATTGGAAGAAATCACTGGGTCTACCTGGGCTTGAACTCTGGTGTGAATCCACATAGAGACTGAGTTCTGGAACTGACCTCAGAGAAGAATTGCCATGAGTTTTGTTGGGATTTTAGGAGGCCACGCATGAAAGTAGCCCTTATAAACTTAGATCAAGGCCACAGAGCACTGGGAATCTCAGCCAAGATAATCCATGATTTTCTTCTTAAAGTCTTGGCAGCCATAGTTGAGAGTTAAAACACACATGTACCTCACATTGTAGACTTCAATTGGACTGGCTTCATGTGACCTTTTGTCCACTCTTTGGGAGGCCTTGCCTATGAGAGTTCTCCAGAGTTTCATTGAAATGAGCTTCCTCAACATTGAATGGTTTTTGAAACCCAACGTTCCTCCAACTTCATCCTCGAAAAATGGCTAGATAAACACCATGAAATTTTTGAAATTCCCATTACCAGGTGGCACTGGAGAATCTTTGCATGTCCTATTGCTGATCATGAGTGTATCAGACAGTGCCTTGACTGACTGGGTTTCATGAATATTGTGTAGAACAGAGATGCCAGTAAGTTGGAACCTGCAAATTAGTGGGCCTAGAGCAGTGGTGTGAAGGTGTGTGATAAAATATGTGTGGTGGGGCTATGTGGATCTGCCATTTGCTTCCAAATGGTTTGTGACTGACATGGTACAGCCAGGAGAACCTTCCATGTAAAGGCATCTTTTTATATAGGGAGATTTCAAGGCAATGTTCAGAATCAGGTTGCTATGGACAAAGGGGCAACCCATGTGGGATAAAATCCTGGTTGGTGCATTCACATGCAGACCGTGAGCTCCACATGTGACAGAACTCCCTCCAGCACTGTGTCCCAGTTGATCTCCTTGTATTTCATGAAGAAAATACCAAAGTCCCAGTGCAGCAGCAAGAACCACCACGAAAAGTGGAGGAGGACCAAATGGCTTCACAGTTCACACGGTGAGTCACTTAGCTCCCAGTGGCCATAGTTTAACTACAAAGAGAGTATTCGCACTGCTGCCTCATGTTCATTGGAAAATTAGAAACAATGTCCTCCAGGTCACATAGATGCAGACCCAGCTTTGATGGTCTCACTAGAAAGTAAGCTAAAGCTACTGACAACAACATATATTTCAAGTGCCCAACCTCAGAGGCAGTTTATCAAGAAGTCTTTAGGCCAGCAGAGCTCCATGTTTGTGGAGTGTTTACCATGTGCCTTACTTTTGGAAACTGCTCTACCACTTCCAAGGTTGTGAACTCCTGAGTATATTCCATTCCACATATGCATTCACAGATTTTCTAACTTTTCTCCTCTAATTGTGTCTTACTTGGGACGAAGTTAATGTCAAGGCATTGTTGTGGATGAGAGTGGGAAGATTTTTGTGTAGCACATATATGCATACACATTAGATTCATTTTCCAATTTTCCATTCAAAATACTTAATCCCTGACAGTAACTCATAAACTACTAGACTCTGACTGCTAATCCTAATATGATGGAGAAAACTAACCCAAACAGAATAGAAATACAAGCAGTTCAAAAAAGGCATGGTGTATAGTTGGACTTGCCATTTGCATTATGAAGGGTAGGTGTTATAAATCTAGTTAATTTTTAATTGAAATAGTTCTCCTTGTGTTTTTAAAGTTAATAAATATATAAATTCCTGTCTCCCTTTCTCTGTAGCCTATTCAGAACATGTAATTTTATATGCACATATAGAATCCTACCTGGTATCACATGTACATTCTTGTGAGGTGGCTGACTTGGCAGATACAAATTATGAGAAGAAATCACTCCTCCTAAACCCTGTTGGATCTTAAAATTCAACCTATGGGTGAGCTTCCTAGTTGAACAACATTAAACATAAATCCATGTTCAGTATAGAAATATTTTTGCATCTGTTGATGATATATATTTCATGATAAATTTCGATTGGCATATATATTGGTAATTTAATGTCTCTGTGTGTGTTTTTTGTATATATATATATATATATATATATATATATATATATATATATATATATTTCTCCAGATTTTTCAAAATATGAAATATATGTGTCTTATATACACTCCCTAAATTCATTCATGTTCATGTATGTGGATTTATAATCAAGTATTCACAAGATTATTCTCAGAAATATTCATCCACATGAAATACATATTTGTTTCCAGTACTGAAAACTAACTTCAGTTAATGTTGCATACAAATACTAATATTTGTACAGTAACTGACCCAGTTTAACATCAATGCAAGTAGATTACTATGGGACATGATGTGTATTTGGACGTTCATTTTTATTCAACACTGGTACATTATTATTTCTTCAATTTATGCACATCATAGGATATATATTTCATCCACAAATTAGCAAACTTATAGGCATTTGTTTCACTTTCAATAACTTCCTGCTTCAGAACACATGGATTCCTCCAGGTTTCTTGTCTGGTCTTTTCATGAGACTTCTTTCCAAACACATTATTTTCAACTTTCATAATCAGTTTTGAAGCAAAACTCACACACTTTTCATGACAAACCATAATCCTAATATAACGTTTAGATGTATAACTGGTTGGAATGAATGTATGTGTATCAATATAAGATTTCCTGTATATTTTCAGATATCAATTGAATCCATTATTAAATTTGGAACCCATATTATTATTTATTCACAGTATTGCCTATTCATGCATTATCTCTATATTCATATCACAGGGTACACCTATTTGTACCCCCAATATTAATTTGTACATTTGGACACAGAAGCAATGGTCACACTTATTATTTTACCAATGTAAATGTCAGGCGAGCATCGGAGGAAGAGACTACCAGGGACTGTCTAATGCAACAGCCAAAAGTTTATGGGGGTCCAGCATGCTGGGGCTCAGAGCTCCCTTGAATAGAGGAGAGAGCCCTGAGAACAGCTTAAGCAGAGCTTATATACTTTCCTTGGAGAGGGCAGGGAGGGAAGATTATTGATGGGTCAGGGCGAGTGGGTAGTTTGCGTGCAAATGGGTGAGGGAGTACATTCTGCAGTTTTGCAGTTGGTACAGCACATTCAGGGAACAAGATTAGCAAACAGTTCTCAAGATATCAACAGTGTTTTGTTAAGCATACCGTAAAACTGGAAGTGACAATTACCTATTTTATTTACCTTTCATTCCCCACTTTCTTTTGGTTACATTAAATCATAATAGTGATCATTGGGGATGTCACATTTTATGTCTGCTAGTGTGGTATATTGATTTCTGATTACCATAAGTTTAACTTGTCCAATTTGAGCTTGGAGAAAGGAAATTACACGGTTGAGCAAACAGGGTCCTACAGTTAGCAATAATGTGAGGATTATTAAGGGACCGGCCAGGGCTGATAAAAGCGTAGTTAACCAGGGGGACTCTGTGAACCAAGACTCAAACCACCCTTTTTGGGCCTCTCTCTCTTGTTGATGCTCTTCAATGCTTCTTCTTAATTTAATCATAGATTCTTTTACAACTCCAGTATGGTAGGCATAATAACAACATTCTTCCCTCAATGCAGGACAAAGGCCCCTTCTCTCATGAAGAGGAGGTCGAACCCTCGCCTGTTCTGTAAAACAACTTCAGAGAGAGAGGTTAAAGATTCTTGTAAAGCTGTGATGGTGGTTTTTTAATATCTTTAAGTTTTGGTGTATTGCTGCTTCTAATTGGGTCATTTGTTGTGTCCCATGGATTAGGGCAGTGGTACCTGTGCCCACCTCTGCAGCAACTACTATTCCTCATAGGATGGCTAAAGTGCAAGATACAGGTTGCCAGCAGAACCGGGTTGTATGCCCCCCTATTAGAAATTTAAATGATCCTGCCTCATGATAGAGCACTCGGGGAAACATCTGCACCATTACATAATTAATCACATCTGTTGATAATTCTATGAATAAACAATGTTTAAGTATATAGAATTATACTGTTGTAGGTATGGACAAGGCAAGGCACCTAAGATAGCACCGAAGACAGGGAAACAGTCCTATTTGGTTGCAACCGGATATAGAGGGCATTGCTTCTATTGTAATCAATTAATCCCCTGAATCCCAAGTTTAGGTAGTTTCAGAATTTTGTACCCAACATGTAAGAGAAAAGACTCAGAAATTTACAGTCTGCAGAAGTTCACAAAAAGCAGTTTTTGGTTCTGTTTTTATTTTCCTCTTCTCTGGGAAAGATAACTTTTTAAGGACATCTGGGAGGGGGAGAGCTTTTTTCTTCTCTTTTATTTTCTCCCTGCCAGCTGTTACCATGGAGCCCAGTTGGTAACTTCTTTATCTTGGAAATATAGCCATCTCTGGAAGCCTGAGCTCAAGGCCAGAGGCCTTGTTCACATATTTTGTGAAAAACTAGTAAGGGGGTGTCTAGCTTAGAAGTGCTGATTTTTCCAGCCAGTGGCCAAGTATAACAGAGCAACACGAAAAGAGGAAGTTTATGTACACTGAACTCTTTTATAGGGACTTTGTTGCTGAAAGTCCTAAAGTCAGCCACGATGAAGACTTCTGGAGAGGCCATTTCAGATTTTTCTGTGGGCCTGGTACAGAGGGGAAGACGGGGAAGGCGGGGGGTGAGAGCAGTTCTGTGGTTCTGAGAATGAGGAAAAAGAGATATAAAAGAATAATGGGAAAAGGGTTTGGAATTTTCCTGGCAACAAAACGTGAGCAGTAGAACAGGTAGAGCAGATGGGAAGACAGGAGTGAGTATCCCAAAAAGCCTGTGAGGGACATTAAATTCTTAGTAACCTGTTTTTAGTGATGACAAAGCAACTTTAAAGGCCATTTTCATTACAACTTGGATAGGCGTCTGAGGGCACTCCTCAGCTGGTTTGAGCTTTGGGTTAGCTGGTAAGAGGACCTGGTGGGACCCGGTGTGGGCACTGACAGGAGAAGAGAGGAGTGAGTGGGTGGAAGGGTACCTCAGTACCTGCTACCTCAGCAAGGGGGCAATGGTCTGAGAACCAGCGGAGGTTTGGGTTTTTGATCTAGTAATTGGAGGGGAGAAATCAGGTTGTTGATGTGAGAGTGACAGCAGAGAGTCTGGAGCAGAAGGATCTATTGGAGAAACATAGTTCATGATGTGTGCAAAGGAGGGAAAAGGCATACACATAGGGGAATTTTCTTCCATCCTTTTGAGCACTTGCCGAAGTTGAAAAAGTCACACAGAATTTGAGGATCTAGACACCCCTCTGCGGGCCATCGGTTTTGGTTGTCTAATTGGTAATATGGCCAATGCTGTGAACTGAATTTGATGAGGAGTTTGGGTTCCACCAGGCAGCCCCTGTATGCTCACATCCCCATGACTTACGGAAGAAGACGGCTTTTCCCCCACACAGCCGTGGTTGTTTGTGGCTTTGATAGTCCACCGGGCAAACATAGTAATCTAGGCTAGCCAACCTGCATCAGACTTGCATGTCCCTACATCCATAATGTTTGTTTCCATTATCTATGGTACGGAAGAAATTTAATGAAATTTTAATGGGATCCTCTTCATCAGAGATATCCCAATTGGAAAGACGTATACTCAGCTGACAAATATCTGGGTGGAGAGATGGCCACCAGGTCCCTAAGGGGGCTGTATGCAAGACAGACCATACTTCTTGTCTAATAGGATTTGTGATCAGCCATCGCTGCTGAATGGGCTGATGATGGTTAGGACTAGTGGTGGCCAAGGGGAGAGTCTATAGCCTTATCCACATGGACAATATGCTATTTGAAAGGGTTACCAGTCTTTTCCACTTTCAAGCCAGAGTCTGGACAGGGCGCAGGCTTGAGATGAGAATTAGGATCCAGGAAGTGATTCCATCTACCTTTACCACTGTAGGTTTTATAAGTAGCACCTGGTATGGTCCTGTCCATCGGGGTTCCAGGGATGACACCTGAAGTCATCTTATGTAGACGAAGTCTCTTATTTGATATCGATGTGGAGTCTCCTCTTCACCAGGTTGGTAGGCAGTGGCCAGCTGGTTTGACAGGTATCGCTGAGTTCTTTCAAGAGCTTTAAGTTTGTCAAGCAAGGGGGTGTGGAAGGGATCGGTAGGTCTTAGAGTTGGGGTTAGGTCCTTACTGGAGGAGGGGCCCCATAGAGAATTTCATAGGAGGTGAGGTTACTCAAAGAAACAGAGGGAGTATTTCTTGCATGAAACAGTGCATAAGGCAGGAGCATAGTCCAACCTTTGATGCCCTCTCTAAGCTTAATTTTGTTAAGGTCTCTTTAATGGTTCTATTAATTTTTTTTAACCTGTCCTGAGCTCTGGGGTCTATAAGCACAATGTAACTTCCAATTTATTCCCAGGGTCCTGGCTAACACCTTACTTACCTGGGCCATGAACGCCGGTCCATTATCAGACAATATACCCTTAGGTAGGCCGTATCATGGAAAAATATCTTTCAGGATTTTTTACCACCATTTGTGCCTTTTTTTGTGTGGAAGGCTTCAATCCATCCTGAAAATATATCTACAAACACTAGGAGATATTGAAGTCCATACCTCGCTGGCTTAATTTCAGTAAAGTCCACTTCCCAGAATTGTCCTGGTCTGGTTGTTCATAGGTGCTATTTTGCAGGAAGCTTGGAAGGGTAAGCATTAACCTATTGACAGAACGGACAGGGTTTTGTTACCCGTTCAGTTATGTCCTTTCGCTGTGAGTCGGTTAGTGGAAAACTCTGTTCTTGATCCTTCAGGATTGCCTGCAGTTTCTTTGAACCAAGGTGTGTGAATTGATGTACATTTTTAACGTAGTGTAGGGATTTCTGAAATTGCAGGCTTGGCTCAGTGAACGTGAGGAGTTCAGTGCCAGTGTTGTTAGATGTTATCAAAAGCTTGCTGGTGCTCAGGGGTCCATTGGAATTGGGCATCTCCCTTTAACAGCGGGTATAAAGGAGAAGTTAAGGACGCAAACACAGGAATCCATAACCTGCAAAACCCAGTAGTCCCAAAAAACTCTCTGTGTTGTCTGCTGCTGGGGGGGGGGTGTATCTGCACAACCGTTTGTTTTCTGGGCTCAGTGAGCCATCGTTTACCACCCCTAAGGGAATAGCCCAGGAAGACTACTTCTTGCTGGCAAATTTGGGGTTTTTTGGAAGAAGCTCTATACCCGAGTTGAGCAAGCTTATATAATAGTGCTTGGTTCCCAGACTCACAGTTTTCCTTGGTGTTGGCTGCAGTAGCAGGTCATCCACGTATTGAAGCTGGGTGACTTCAGGGTGCATAGGTCTCAAGTTGTTGACATCTCTGTGGAGGGCTTCATCAAAGAGAGTGGGGGAGTTTTTGAACCCCTGTGGGAGTCTAGTCCATGTTAGTTTACCATACGTTCCGGTTTCTGGGTCTACCCACTCAAAAGCAAACAGCAACTGACTGTCTTTATGCAGAGGCATGCAATAGATAGCATCTTTATGTCCATACCATTTCTACTCAGGGTTCAGAGTGATAAGCAGATTGTATGAATTATTTACCATGGGGTGAATTTCCTGCACTCTGTTGTTGATCTCTCTTAGGTCTTGTATGCGGGATAGTCCCCAGTTCCTGGATTTTTTACCGGTAGCAGGGGAGTGTTCCAGGCCGATTGACAGGGCCTTAGGACCCTAAGGCCAGATATTTCTGAATATGGGGCCTTATCCCATCTTTACCTTTTTTGCTCAGAGGATGTTGTTTGACATTGATTGGGGAGGCTGAGGTTTTTAACTCCACTGTTCTTGGAGGTTGTTTCATGGCTAGGCCTAACCCAACAATTTTGCCCAGGCATCTGGGTAATCTGTTATCCATTTCTGGGGTAGCTTGCCTGTTTGATCAGTCTTGGGGTGTGTGAAAAGTGGATGTTCATCTTCGACTGACATTTATAAAGCCATGACTATAGGAGTTTTTAATGAAGGATTTAGAAATTTCATTTTGGGGCCTTCGGGGTTAAAAGTTGTTTTGGCCCGGAGCTTACTGAGCAGATCTCTGCCCATCAATGGGGCCAGGCATTCTGGGATTACTAGGAAGGAATGTTGGATTTTGTCTTTCCCCATGTCCATGGTCCTCTTAGTTGTCTAAGTCTGATATTTACTGCTGTTAGCCCTTTGAACTAGAGATCTTTTATTTGATAGAGGGCCCAGTGGGGCCTTAAGGGCTGAGTATACTGCTGCTGTATCCACTTCAAAGTTTATGGGGTCCCCTTCACTTCAAAAGTTACCCTGAGCTCGGGGAAGGGATCTGAGCCCCGACATTCTTAGTCAACCTCCAGAGTCAGAAAGGCTGTCTGGTGTGGCTTTCTCTTTCTAGGGCACTCTTTTGCTCAGTGTCCTTTTTCTTTACAGTAGGCACATTGATCTGAGGCCAAGGGTGGCCTCTGGAGGGGACCCAGGTATCACTTCTTGTCTCCCTGTTTCTTAATTTCTGGCCTATTTATTGTTGTGACCAGGACATTAGTTAATACCTTAATCTGTCTTTTTCATCTCTCATCCTCCCTTTGCTCCCTTTCGTTCTCTCTGTTTCTCTCTTATAGGATACTTTCTCGGCTACTCTGACTAAATCTCTCAAAGTCATATCTTGTAATCCATCTAAGTATTGTAACTTTCTTTTAATATCCAGATCAGCTTGCCCAATGAAGGCCATCATGGCATATGCCTTTTGATCCTCTGCCTGAAGATCGAAAGGAGTATATCTCCTATATGCCTCCATAATTCTCTCTAGAAACATAGAGGGATGTTCATCAGGCCCTTGAATAATCTCTCTTACCTTGGCCAAATTATTTGGTTGCCTAGCGGCCGGTTGGAAACCCACTATTAGGGCCCGGCAATAAGTGGACAGATGCTCCCTACCTTCAAAGGTGTCGGGGTCCCAGTTGGGTAAGTTCAAGGGGAAGCCGGCTTTGATTATGTTGGGAAGTTGTGTTGGTCACCCATCTGGTCCGAGGCTATTTTTTTTTCTAGCTTCCAGGAAGTTTCTCTCTCATTCCTCTGTCATGAAGAGAATCCCTAGGATTTGTTGGCAGTCATCCCAAGTAGGCAGGTTTGAAAACGCCAGGGAGTTCTTTGAGTTCTTTTTGCCAGGCCAGCTTCCTCCAGGGAAGGAGGGGCTGTGTGTGTGACAAGGGGGAGTCATTTGGTGGGCGCTGGGCTGGCCTAGCTTCCTCCAGTGGCGGAGAGGCTGAGTCAGCAGCAGGGGAATCACTTAGAGGTTGTTGGGGGTTGGTGGACGAGGGCAGCGGATAAGAAGGCGAGGAGAGTCCAGTAGAGTCTTGAGACTCAGGGAGAAGAGAGGGTGGAGGAGGAGGAGCAGAGGGTTTGAGAGATAGAATCATGGTGGAAGGAGTAGGAGCGGGGGCAGAGACAAGGAAAAGCTTCACCCATGGAGGAGGAGATTTGCAGAGGTCCTGCAAAGTTGAGATATATGGCTGTTGATCTGGATGTCCATGTGGCCCCGGTTGAAATACAAAATCTCTGACTTTTCGAATTAGTGGGACGTAGATGTTTCTAGGGGCTATCCAACTCCAAAGGTGGGTCATTCTGAGGCACAGAGGGTCTGCCAGGTCCAGCGATTTACTGAAAAAGAAAGATTCTGGGCCCTTAAGCGGACTTTGTTCCAGTGATCAAGGGTCAGGAAGAGAGGTGTTGAAGTTCTCTGTCCCAAAATGAGAGATACACAAACAGTGAAAGCAACGACACACTACACTGACAAGACAAGACAATAAAGTCAGGCATTGGACGTCCAATACTGAGGCCAGGCCTGAGTAGCCCGCAAAACCTGATGGGCTGGCAATACCGAATCCGAAGCAAAATATCACTGAGTCAAGGAGACTATTGTTCCTCGATTTCCTGAGTCCTCTGGGGCATCCCCCAGGGACGTGGCCTGTGGCTCTGTGACACGTATGTCAGCCTCTGTCAGAGAGAGCTCACGCTCATCACCCATAGCCATTTTGCCAAGCCCTAACCTGAAACCTAAAACTAAAAAGAGTTGCCTTACTTACCCTGAAAGGAGCCCCTTGGGGATCTTTCATCCGCCGCTGTCGGATCTTGCTGGTGCCTCCAGATGTAAAGGTCGGGCAAGCATCGGAGGAAGCGACCACCAAGAGAATGTCTCCTTCAACAGTAAATGGTTTATTATGGGTCCAGCATTCTGGAGCTCAGAGCTCACTTGAATAGAGCAGAGAGCAATGAGAACAGCTTAAGCAGAGCTTATATGCTTTCCTTGGAGAGGGCAGGGAGGGAAGTTTATTGATTGGTCAGGGCAAGTGGGTGGTTTGCGTGCAAACGGGTGAGGGTATACATTTGCAGTTTGGCAGTTGGGGACAGCACATTCTGGAAACAAGATTAGCAAACAGTCCTCAAGACTTCAACAGTGTTTTGTTAAGCATACAGAAAAACAGTAAGTAACAAGTACCTATTTTATTAACCTTTCACCAAAGCCTAATGGAAAGTGAGCATGGATTACTAAACACATCCATGTCCAGGTTGCCTAATGCTCTCAAATCAATCCTATTGGTGACTACATATTTGTTTCTTCTTAAGATAATATATTCAACCTCAACCCTCTTGAAAATGACTAATCCTATCAGTCACTTTATATTTTGTCTGATTTCCTAATGTCTATTGATATCTGCTTTCCTACATATTTTCCCCAGTTCATCATTGTGACTGACTCTTCACATGTGCTGACATTTACATTCACTCTCTATCCGAAACCCTATTGCTAAAGAACTTTTGGTCCAAATCCTATATTACTCTTTTTTCTAACATACCGACTATCTTCCTAATCCTAAAGACTATCCCTTTTTGACTGGATGATCACTTCGACAATCAATCATCCAAGGTACAAGGTCCTATGCCATTGTATATTGATTTATCTGAGACATCTTTGCAGAACATAATTCAAAGCTAAGTATCCCAATCAACAGCCCAATGCCCTTCCTGGATTCAAATCTTATCTAGATTTCTGTTTTCAAACTTATATTTCACCAATATATTCTTGTAAATATCGCAAGTTCCCAATACCATTATTCATTAAGCAGAATGATTCCTAATTCAAATCAAACATGTTATTAAGCCTAACCATACATTGTTCCCTCAAACTAACTTTACAGAAGAGCCGAGACAGAGTTTGTCTTACAATACAGTAATGTAGGGGCTCTTCCACCTGCTGAGAACATCAAAGGACCATGCAGAAATTATACCCTTAAGAAGTTGCAGGCAGCTATGAAGGACCTAAGAGGGAAAAAGTCATATTCCATGGCAAACAACCGGGTCAGTATGAAGAGATGTGTTTGAATCAGCCTCTCCTTTCTTAATGTAGAGAACTGATCAAACCATGCCTGTGTGGAGAGCTGTTTCCAGGTGCCTATGGTTGATATACCATTCTAACTTGTGAAAGTGTCAAAGGATGTAGGGGCAGCCTCCATTTCATGGGACCTTTCGAAGCAACTGTTAGGACAAAGTGGTGGCCAATGTAGTGACCTCATTCAGTTCCTGAAGGAAGTGACCTCACCTCTCTTCCTTGGTCATCAAAAAATCTGAAATTGTGATGCAGGAAGCCAGGCACCCAGAGCCAGTCCCAGTCCCAGTCCCAGTGGTCTCACTTGTTTGGATTTACCAAGGACAGAGTCAGTCTTCCTTGGTACCGACTGATATGAGCATTGTCAAATGGCAGAAGATCTCTGAAGAGGGGCCTTTCCTGAGAAAGCAGGTATTGGTTCACCACTGGCTCCTGACAATTTCACAGAGTTGGCAAAGGAGACCAGATCTGAGAAAGGGCAGGCCATTTCAGGGGAACATAGTATGGCCCACCAGTTAGTGGACACTCCGGATAGTCACAGACCTACTTGGGTTAAGGAGGTGCCTTTGTGGGTGTGGAGTGAGTTTGTGGTTTTCTCTCATGTTCTGAGAATAGGTAGGAAAGGCTGTTTGTTTGGGTTGGAGTGGCCTGTTTCTAGTAAGTCGTTTGACAAGGCTAGTGTTTCTATGTCTGAGTATCCCACTGTGTCCGTGGTTGTAGACATTAGAAAAGAGAAGGCATCAAAGGATGTGTCCTGTCTAGTAGAAAACTTCCCAGCATTCATCCTGACTAATTAAAGAATGGACTGTGGTTTGCCTTATGGATGGGCAACACCTACTAAATTCCTAAGTTCCTGTTTTCTTCCTGAATTCTGGCCACTCTCCAGAATAGGCTCATGGTTTTGTTTCCAAGATATGTACCACCTCCAAGCTCTGAGACATGTCTATATACTTGATAGCTGTAGAGAATGGGAACATCTTAGAAAACTCAGATATCAGTGTGACCAGTAAATTTTCAGTGGAGAAATCCTGCTTTGGTTCATTTGCTTACCTATGGTTCTGTTGTCCTGAATGTCGGGAAGGTCTTTGCCTCAGGACACCCCTTTGTGAAGCCTGAAGAAAACAATTTTCAAATGGAAATGAATGGGCATCACCTGTGGTTCTTTGCTTAATTGCTTGTAAAAGGATGTGTCTAAATCAGCCTCTTGGCCCTGTATGAGGTTATGGCTTAGATTCTCAGCACATGATGGATCTAAGGATAGATTCCATGTGTGCAATCAAAACCAAAATGGCCAAAAATCTGTCATTGTTGATCAGTCTCTTGCCTTCCTCTGTTAGGATTCTGACCTCTGTCAAGTGAGAATAGGGATCCTTTAAGTCAAATGAGTTCTTTGAAGAACTGCAGAGGTGCTTGTGTTTTCTTGTGACTCCAAATCACTTAAAGAATCCATCCCTGAGAGTCAGTAGGACTCAAATTGAAGAAGCAGAGCAGTATTCATGGCAGGCCTATTGGATCACTCCAGGTTCACAGGAAGGGTGACGATGCCACCCTGACTTTAGGCAAATGAGGGGCAAGGAAGATTATTTTGGACACTCTCTTGGGATGCGTCCCACATGAAAAACTCTAGCCAGAGGTAATGATGAGTGTCTATATGGAAGAAGGTAAGGACCATGTGGGAATGTTTTGGTTTTAAGTGTAGTCATTCATGTGGCAGTTGGAAGAGATGACTGGATCCACCTGGGCTTGAACTCTGGTGTCATTCCCCTTAAACACTCAGTTCTGGATCAATCATCAAAGAAGTATTGCCATGAATTGTGTTGGGAATTTAGGAGGCCACGCATGAGAGTCTCCGTTGGAAACTCAGATCTAGTCCTAGGGTGGCTTTCCACAGAGCACTGGAAATCTCAGCCAGGATATCACATTATTTTATTCTGAAAGACTTGGAAGCCATATTTGCTAGTCAAAACACACATGGACCTCAATTGTAGACCTCGATGGGCCTGGATTCATGTGACCTTTAGGCCACTCTTTGGGAAGCCTTGCCTGTGAGAGTTCTCCAAAGCTTTCATTGAAATGAGCTTCCTCACCATTGAATGATTCCTGAATGATTTGAAAGCCATAGTGCTTCCAACTTCATAATTGAAAATTTGCTAGATAAATACCATAAAATTTTTGAAATTCCAATGACCAGGTGGCAATGAAGAACCTTTGGATGTCCTGTTGCTGATCACGAGTGTACCAGACAGTGCCTTGATTGACTGGTTTTGATGAAAATGGTGTAAAACAGAGATCTCAGTAATTTGGATCCTGCTGAGTAGTGGGCCTAGAGCAGTAGTGAGCAAATGTGTGATAAAACATCTGAGGTGGGGCCATGTGGATCTGCCATTGGCTTCCAAATGGCTTGTGACTGACATGGTGCAGCGAGCAGACCCTTATATGTAAAGGCAACTTGTTATATGGAGAGGTTTCAGGGCAATGTTCAGAATCAGGTTGCTATGGTCAAGGGGGCATCCTATGTGGTATACAAGCCCTGTTGGTGCATTCTCCTGCAGACCCTGATCCACCACACGTGACAGAACTCGCTGCAGCTCTGTGTCCCAGTTGAACTCCTTGTATTTCGTGAAGCAAATACCAAACTCCGAGTGCAGCAGGAAGAAACATTATGAAAAGTGGAGGATGATGAAATGGCTTCGCAGTCCACATGGGGAGACACTTAGCCCCCATTGGCCACAGATTACCTACAAAGCAAGAATTCAGCACTGCTGCTTCATGTTTATTGGAAAATTATAAACCATGTCCTCCAGATCACAGAGATGAAGACCCAGCTTTGATGGTCTCACTAGAAAGGAAGCTAAAGCTCCTGACAGCAACATATATTTCAAGTGCCCAACCTAAAGGCAGTTTCTCCAGACGTCTTTAGGCAGGCAAATATCCATGTTTGTAGAGTTTTTACACTGTCCCTTACTTTTGGAAACTCCTCTACAATCTCCAAGGTTGTGAACCCTAAGCATTTTCAATTTCAGATATGTATTCAAAGATTTTCTAACTCTTCTCCTCTAATTGTGTCTTACTTGGGGTGA
This sequence comes from Callospermophilus lateralis, assembly GCF_048772815.1. NCBI lineage: Eukaryota > Metazoa > Chordata > Mammalia > Rodentia > Sciuridae > Callospermophilus > Callospermophilus lateralis. The sequence goes on from NW_027511091.1 coordinate 68,174, forward strand.
AGGTAATGTCAAGGCATTGTTCTGAATGAGAGTGGGAAAATTTTTTTGTAGTACACATTTGCATACACATTGATCCATTTTCCAATTTTCCATTCGAAATACTGAATCCCTGACACTAACTCATACCCTACTAGACTCTGACTACTAATCCTAATATGATGGAGAAAAATACCCCAAAAGAATGAAAATACAAGCAGTTCAGAGGAAGCATGGTGTATAGTTGGACTTCCCTCTTGCATGATAAAGGGTCGGTTTTATAAATCTACTCAATTTTTAATTGAAATAGTCCTCCATGTGTTTTTTTTAAAGAGAGAGTGAGAGAGGAGAGAGAGAATTCTATAATATTTATTTTTTAGTTATCGGCGGACACAACATATTTGTTTTCACGTGGTGCTGAGAATCGAACCCATGCCGCACGCATGCCAGGCGAGCACGTTACCACTTGAGCCACATCCGCACCTCTCTCCATGCGTTTTTAAAGTTAACAAATATGTGAATTCCTGTCTCCCTTTCTCTGTAGCCTACTCAGCACTTGTACTTTTTATATGCACATATAGATTCCTACTTGGTATCACACATATATTTTTATGAGTTGGCTGACTTGGCAGAAACAAATTGTAAGAAGAGATCAGTGCTCCTAAACGCTGTTGGAACTGAAAATTCAAACTATGGGTGAGCTTCCTATTAGAACAATATTATACATAAACCCATGTTTAGTAAAATAAATATTTTTGCTTCTGTGGATGATATATATTACATGATGAATTACGATTGGCATATATATATTGATACTTTTTAATGAATTTTTGTGGTTTTTTTTGTATATATATATATATATATATATATATATATATATATACACTCTACAGATTTTATAAAATATGAAATATATGTGTCTTATATACACTCCATAAATTCATTCATGTTCATGTATGTGGATTTATAATCAACATTTCACAAGATTATTCTCAGAAATAATCATCTACCTGAAATACATATTTGTTTCCCAGTGCTGAAAACTAACTTCAATCAATGGTGCTTACAAATCCTAATATTTCTGCAGTAACTGACCCAGTTTAACATCAATGCAAATAGATTCCTAGGGGACATGATGTCTATTTTGACGTTCATTTTAATTCAACACTGGTACATTACTATTTCTTCAGTTTTTGCACATCATAGGATATATATTTCATTCACAAATTCACAAAATTATAGGAATTTGTTTCACTTTTAATCACTTTCTGCTTCAGAACACATGTATTCCTCCATGTTACTTGACTGGTCTTTTCATGAGACTTCTTTCCAAACCCATTATTTTCGATTTCCATAATCAATTTTGAAGCTAAACCCACACACTCTTCAAGATAAACCATAACATTAATATTACCATTAGATGTATAAGTGGTTGGAATAAATGTGTGTATATCAATATAAGATTTCCTGTACATTTTCACATTTCAATTCAATCCATTATTAAAGTTGGAACCAGGTATGTTATTTATTCACAGTATGGTCTATTAATGCATTATCTCTATATTCATAGACACAGTGTACACCTCTTTGTTCCCCCAATACTAATTTATACCTCTTCAAAACATTGCTCCCAGAAATGGTAGAAGAAATATTCATGTCACCTTATCTATCTATATATGTGTGTGTGTGTGTGTGTGTGTGTGTGTGTGTGTGTGTGTATATATATATATATATATATATATATATATATATATATATATATATATATATATATTTCTTTTTTTATCACAGTAATATTCTGGACACAAAAAACAAAGGTCACACTCATGATTGTATCAAAGCCTAAATGGAAAGTGAGCATGAATTACTAAAAACAACCATGTCCAGGTTGCCTAATGCTCTCAAATGTAAATCCTATTGGTGACTACATATTTGTTTCTTTCTAAGATTATATATTCAACTTCAAGGCTGTTGAAAATGTCTAATTCTATCACTCAGTTTATACTTTGCCTGATTTCCTTATATCTCTATTGATATCTGCTTTCCTACATATATTCCGCAGTTCATCATTGTGTCTGACACTTCACATATGCTGACATTTACATTCAATGTCTACCCGAGACCCTATTGCTAAAGAAATTTTGGTCTAAATCCTATACTCACTTTTATTTCTAAACCTACTGACTATCTTCCTAACCTTACTGATTATTGCTTTTTGACTCGATGTTCTCTTCGACAATTAATCATCCAAGGTATAAGGTCCTAAACCATTGTATTTCAATTTATCGGAGACATATATGCAGAACATAATTCAAACCTAAGAATGCCACTCAAGGACCCAATGCCCTTCTGACTTCGAATCTTACCTAGATTTCTGTTTTCATACTTACATTTCACCTATATATTCTTGTAAATATCACAGGTTCCCAATACCATTATTCATGCGGCAGAGAGATTCCTAACCCAAATCAAACATGTTATTAACCCTAAACATACACTCTTCCCTCAATCTAACTTTACAAAAGAGGAGGGACAGAGTTAGTCTTACAATACAGGAATGTAGGGGATCTTCCACCTTCTGAGAACATCAAAGGTCCATGCAGAAATGATCCCTGGAGAAGATGTAGGCAGCTATGAAGGACCTGATAGAGGAAAAGTCATCTTTTATGGTAAACAACCTGATCATGATGAATGGATGTGTCTGAATCAACCTCTATCTTCTAAATGTAGAGAAGATGCACCAAATCAGGCCTGTGTGGAGAGCTCTTCCCAGGTGCCAATGGTTGATATACCATTCTAACTTGTGAAAGTGTGACAGAAAGTAGGGACAGACTCCATCTCATGGGACCCTTAGAAGTAACTGTTAGGACAAAGAGGTTGCCAAGGCAGTGACCTCATTCAGTTCCTGAAGGAAGTAACCTCACTGCACTTCCTTGGTGATGGAACTCTCTGAACTTGGGATCCAGGAAGAGAGGCACCCAGAGCCAGTTGCAGTCCCAGTCCCTGTGGTCTCACTTGTTTCAATTTACCAAGGACAGAGTCAGTCTTTCTTAGTACCAACAGATGTGAGGATGGCCAAATGCCAGGAAAGCTCTGAAGAAAGGCCTTTCCTGAGAAAGCAGGTATTGGTTCACCGCTGGCTCCTGACAACTGCACAGAGTTGGCCAAGGAGACCAGATTTGAGATACAACAGGCCATTTTTGGCGAATATAGTATGGCCCACCATTCAGAGGACACTCCACAAAGGAGGTGCCTTTGTGGGTGTAGGTGTGTGTATGGTTTTTTTCTCAGGTTCTGAGAAGATGTAAGAAAGGCTGTTTGTTTGAATTGGCGTGGACTGTTTCTAGTAAGTCCTTTGACAAGGCGAGTGCTTCTATGTCTGTGTATCCCACTCTGTCCGTGGTTGTAGACATTAGAAAAGAAAATGCATCAATGGATGTGTCCTGTCTAGGAGAAAGCTTCGCAACATTCATCCTGCCCGATTTATTAATGGACTGCGGCTTTCCTTATTGAAGGGCAAAACCTGCTATCTTCCAAAGTTTCTGTTTACATCCTGAATTCTGGACACTCTCCAGAATTGCCTCATTGTTTTGTGACCAAGATATGTACTACCTCAAAGCTATGTGATATGGCTATGTACTGGATAGATGAAGGGAAAGGCGAGCATCTAGGAAAACTCAGATATCAGTGTGACCAGGAAAGTCTCAGTGGAGAAACCCTGCTTTGTGCGTTTTGTTTACCTATTGTTCTGTTGCCCTGAATTTCAGGAAGGTTTTTGCCTCAGACCACTCCTTTGTGAATATGAATTCAATCCATTATTTAAAGTGGAACCAGCTATACTATTTATTCACAGTATGGTCTATTCATGAATTATCTGTATATACATAGACACAGGGTACAGCTTTTTGTACAACCAATACTTATGTATATGTCTTCAAAATATTACTCACAGAAATGGTGAAAGAAATACTGATGTCACCTAATCTACATATACATTTTATCACAGTAATATTCTGGACACAAAATGCAAAGTTCACACTTATTATTGTACTAAAGCCTAAATGGAAAGTGAACATGGATTACTTCCATGTTCAGGTTGCCTAATGCTCTCAAATATCAATCCTATTGGTGACTACATATTTGTTTCTTCCTAAGATTATATATTCAAAATCAACCCTGTTGAAAATATCTAATCATATCACTCACTTTATACTTTGCCTGATTTTGTAATATCTCTTTTTTTAATGTTAGGATGAGCCAATTTAGTACTTTTTAAAATTTTTATTTTTTTCATCTTTCATAAATTTGATTCAAGTGAGTTATGCATTTCCATTTTTACCCCAAATACAGATTGCAGAATCACATCAGTTACACATTCACAATGTTTACATAATGCCATATTAGTGACTGTTGTATTCTGCTGACTTTCCTATCCCCTACTATCCCCCCTCCCCTCCCCTTTCATTTTCCCTCTCTACCTCATCTGTTATTGTTCCGTTCTCTCCCTTCCCCCCCCTTTCCCCTCACAACCTTGTATATGTGATTTCGTATAACGATGAGGGTTTCCTTCCGTTTCCATGCAATTTCCCTTCTCTCTCCCTTTCCCTCCCATCACTTGTCTCAGTTTAATGTTAATATTTTCCTCATGCTCTTTCCCTCTGTTCAGTTCTTACTTGCTCTCCTTAAATCAAAGAAGACATTTGGCATTTTTTTTTTAAGGATTGGCTAGCTTCACTTAGCATAATCTGCTCTAATGCCATCCATTTCCCTGCAAATTCCATGATTTTGTCATTTTTTAGTGCTGCATAATACTCCATTGTGTATAGATGCCACATTTTTTTTATCCATTCATCTATTGAAGGGCATCTAGGTTGGTTCCACAGTCTGGCTTTTGTGAATTGTGCTGCTATGATCATTGATGTGGCAGTATCCCTATAGCATTCTCTTTTATGGTCCTCAGGGAATAGTCCAAGGAGGGCGATAGCTGGGTCAAATGGTGGTTCCATTCCCAGCTTTTCCAGGAATCTCCATACTGCTTTCCATAATGGCCGCACCATTTTGCAGTCCCACCAGCAATGTACAAGTGTACCCTTTTCCCCACATCCTTGCCACCACTTATTATTGTTTGACATCCTAATGGCTGCCAATCTTACTGGAGTGAGATGGTATCTTAGGGTGGTTTTGATTTGCATTTCTCTGACTGCTAGAGAAGGTGAGAATTTTTTCATATACTTATTAATTGATTGTATGTCTTCTTCTGAGAAGTGTCTGTTCAGGTCCTTGGCCCACTTGTTGATTTTGTAATATCTCTATTGATATCTGCTTTCCTACATATTTTCCCCTGTTCATCATTGTGACTGACCCTTCAAGTGGGCTGATATTTACTTTCACACTTTAACCCAAACCCTATTGCTAAAGAACTTTTGTTCCAAATCCTATACTCACTCTTTGTTAACCTACCGAATATCTATCTAATCCTACCGACTATCCCTATTTGACTGGATGTTCTCTTCGAATTTTAATCATCCAAGGTACAAGGTCCTATGCCATTGCATATCGATTTATCTGAGATATCTGTGCACAACATAAATCAAAGCTAAGTATCCCAATGAAGGGCCCATTGCCTCTCTGGGCTTCAAAATTACCTAGACATCCTTTTTTCATTTATATATTTCACCTCTATATTTTTAAAAATATCCCAGGTTCCCAGTACCATTATACATCCAGCAGAATGATTTCTAACATCAAACATTTTATTAACCCTAACAATACACTGTTCCCTCAATGTAAATTTAATGAAGAGCAGGGACAGAGTTGGTCTTACAATACAGGAATGTAGGGGATCTTTCACCTGTTTAGAACCACAAGTTCAATGCAGAAATGATCCCTGGAGAATATGTAGTCAGCTATGGAGGACCTGAGAAAGCAAAAGTAATCTTCCATGGCAAAATACCTGGTCAGGATGACGGGATGTGTCTGAATCAGAACCTCTCTTCTCAATGTAGAGGAGATGGACCAAACCAGGCCTGTGTTGAGAGCTATTACCGGGTTCCTATGGTTGATATACCATTCTAACTTGTGAATGTTTCACAGGAAGTAGGGGAAGCCTCCATTTAATGAGACACTTGGAAGCAACTGTTAGGATAAAGTGGTTGCCAAGGCAGTGACCTAATTCAGTTCCTGAAGGAAGTGACCTCACCTTACTCCCTTGGTGATGGAACTCTCTGAACTTGGGATCCTGGAAGCCAGGCACACAGAGCCAGTCCCAGTACCAGTCCCAGTGGGTTCACTTGTTTGGAATTACCAAGGACAGAGTCAGTCTTTCTTTGTACCTACTGATGTTAGAATGGCCAAAAGCCAGGACAGCTCTGAAGAGGGGCCTTTCCTGAAAAAGCAGGTAGTGGCCCACTGCTGGCTCCTGACAACTTCATAGAGTTGGCCAAGGAGACCATATTTGAGACAGGACAGGACATTTCGGGGGAACATTGTGTGGCCCACCAGTCAGAGGACACTCCATAGAGTCACAGACCTACTTAGGGTAAGGAGGTGCCTTTGTGGGTGTGGTTGTGAGTTTGTGATTTTGTCTCATGTTGTGAGAATAGGAAGGAAAGGTGGTTTGTATGGTTTGGAGTGAACTGTTTCTTGTAAGTCGTTTGAAAAGGCGAGTGATTCTATGTCTGTGTATCCCATGGTGTCCGTGGTTGTAGACATTAGAAAAGAGAGTGCATCAATGGATGTTTCCTGTCTAGTAGAAAGCTTCCCATTTCATCCTGCCCAATTTATGAATGGATTGCGGCTTTACTTAAAGATGGGCATAACCTACTACATTCCTAATTTCCAGGTTTCTTCATGAATTCTGTTCACTCTCCAGGATAGGCTCATGGTTTGGTGTCTAACATATGTACCACCTCCAAGCTCTGTGACATGGTCATGTACTGGATAGCTGAAGGGAATGGCGAGCATCTCAAAAAACTCAGATATCAGTGTGACCAGGAAATTCTCAGTGGAAAAACCCTGCTTTGGGCATTTTGCTTATATATTGTTCTGTTGAACTGAATGTCAGGAAGTTCTTGCTCTGGCCACCCCTTTGTGAAGCCTGAAGTAAACAGTTTTCAAATGGAAATGAATGGGCATCACCTGTGGCTCTTTGCTTAATTGCTTTGGAAAGGGATGTGTCTGAATTAGCATCTTGGCCCTGTGTGAGTTTGTGGCTTAGATTCTCAGCACCAGATGGATCTAAAGAAAGATCCCATGTGTGCATCTAAAACCAAAATGGCAAATAGACCAGTCATTGTGGATAAAGTCTCGCTTTCCTCTGTGAGGTTCCTGACCTCTATCAAGTGAGAATAGGGATCCTTTGTGTCAATTGAGTTCTTCAAAGCCCTGCAGAGGTGCTTGGGTTTTCTCATGACTCTAATTCAAATAAACAATCTATACCTCTAACTCAGTAGGCCTCAAATTGAAGAAGCGCTGCAGTATTAACGGCATGCCTATTTGATCACTCCTGGTTCACAGGAAGTATGGCCAGGCCACCCTGACTTTAGGCAAATGAGGGGCAAGGGAGCTTATTTTGGACACTGTCTTGGACTGCGCCCCTCATGGAAACCTCCAGCCAGAGGTTATGATGAGTATCTATATGGAAACAGATGAGGGCCATGTGGGAGTGTTTTGGTTTTAATTGTGGTCATTGTGTGGCAGTTAAAGGAGATGCCTGGGTCCACATGGGCTTGAACTCTGGTGTGATTACACTTAGAGAGTGCATTCTGGATCTGATCTCAGAGAACTTGTGCCATGTATTGTGTTGGGATTCTAGGAGGGCACGCATGAGAGTCTCCCTTGGAAACTGAGATCTAGGCCCAGGGTGGCTTTCCACAGAGCACTGGGAATCTCAGCCAGGATATCACATGATTTTTTTTTTTTTCTGAAAGACTTGGCAGGCACGGGTGACAGTCAAAACACACATGGACCTCACATTGTAGACCTCAGTGGGTCTGATTTTATGTGACATTTTGGCCACTCCCTGGGAAGCCTTGTCTGTAACAGTTCTACAGAGCTTTCATTGAAATGAGGTTTCTCATCATTTAATGGTTCCTGTACGAATTGAAATCCACAGTGCCTCCAACTTCATCCGTGAAAAATGGCTAGATAAATAAAATAAAATTATTGAAATTTCCATGACCAGGTGGCACTGTAGAAAATTTGGAAAACCGGTTGCTGATCATGAGTATACCAGACAGCACCTTGATTGACTAGGTTTCATCAAAATGGTGTAGAACAGAGATGCCAGTAAATTGGAGCCTGCTGAGTAGTGGGCCTAGAGCAGTGGAGGGGGGGTGTGTGATGAAACATCTGTGGTGGGGCCATGTTGATCTTCCATTGGCTCCGAAATGCCTTGTGACTGACATGGTACAACCACCAGACCCTTATATGTAACGGCATCTTGTTATATAGAGAGGTTTCAGGGAAATGTTGAGAATTATGTTGCTATGGTCAAGGGGAAAAGCTTTGTGGAATAGAAGCATTGTTGGTATATTCTCTTGCAGACCCTTACCCACCACACGTGACAGAACTCCCTCAAGCACTGTGTCCCAGGTGATCTTTTTTTACTTCATAAGCAAATACCAAACTCCCAGGGCAGCAGCAAGAAACACCAGGAAAAGTAGAGGATGACCAAATGGCTTCACAGTCCACACGCAGAGACACTTAGGCCCCAGTGGACACAGTTTACCTACATAGAGAGAATTCAGCACTGCTGCCTCATGTTCATTGGAAAATATGAAACCATGTCCTCCAGGTCGCATAGATGCACACCCAGCTTTGATGGTCTCAGTACAAAGAAAGCTCCTTACGAAAACATATATTTCAAGTGCCCAACCTCAGAGGCAGTTTCTCAAGAAGTCTTTAGGGCAGCAGAGCTCCATGTTTGTGGATTGCTTACCCTGTCCCATACTTTTGAAAACTCCTCTACGACCTCCAAGGTTGTGAACTCATGAGAATATTCATTTCCAGATATGTATTCACAGAATTTTTAACTCTTCTCCTCTAATTGTGTCTTACTTGGGACGAGGGTAATGTATAGGCATTGTTCTGAATGAGAGTGGGAAGATTTTTATGCAGCATATATTTGAAATACTAAATCCCTGACACTAACCCATTCCCTACTAGACTCTGACTACTAATCCTAATATGATGGAGAAACATAACCCAAACAGAATAGAAATACAAGCATTTCAGAGGAGGCAGGGTGTATAGTTGGACATGCCTTTTGAAATATATAGGGTAGGAGTTATAAATCTAGTCAATTTTTAATTGAAATAGTTCTACATGTGTTTTTAAAGTTAACAAATATATGAATTACTGTCTTCATTTCTCAGTAGCCTATTCAGCACATGTGTTTTAATATGCACATATAGAATCCTACCTGGTGTCACACGTACATTCTCGTGAGGTGGCTGACATGGCACATACAAATTGTGAGAAGTGATCACTCCTCCTAAACAATGTTGGAACTGAAAATTCAACCCATGGGTGAGCTTCCTATTTGAACAAATTTATATAAAAATCCATATTCATTAAAATGAATATTTTCGGATATGATGATGATATATATTTCATGATGAATTTCAATTGGCATATATATTGCTATTTTTAATATATATATATATATATATATATATATATATATATATATATATATATATATATATATATATATAACATGTGTCTTATTATGCACTCCCTAAATTCATTCATATTGATGTATTTGGATTTTTAATCAACTTTTCACAAGATTATTCTCAGTAATATTCATCCACCTGAAATACATATTTGTTTCCTAGTACTGAAAACTAACTTCTTTGAATGGTGCAAACATATCCTAACATTTCTACAGTAACTGACCCTGTTTAACATCAATTCAAGTAGATTACTATGGGACATGATGTGTATTTTGATGTTCAATTTTATTCAACACTTCTACATTACTATTTATTCACTTTATGCACATCATAGGATATATATTTCATCCACAAGTTAGCAAATTCATACGCATTTGTCTGACTTTCATTCACTTCGTGCTTCAGAACACATGTATTCATTCATGTTTCTTGACTGATCTTTTCATGAGACTTCTTTCCAAACACATCATTTTCGGTTTCCATAATCACTTTTGAAACACTTCAAAAGTTACCTTGAGCTTGGGGAGGGAATCTGAGCCCCGACTTTCTTAGTCATCCTCCAGAGTCAGAATGGCTGGCTGGTGTGGCTGTCGCTTTTTAGGGCAATTTTGGCCCAGTGTCCTTTTTTCTTTAGAGTAGGCACATTGATCTGAGGCCAGGGTGGCTTCTGGCATGGGCCAATGTTATCCCTTCTTGTCTACCTGTTTCTTAATTTCTGGCCTATTTGTTTTTGTGACCAGGACCTTAGTCAACGCCTTAGTTTGCCTTTTGTTTCTTTTATCCTCCCCTTGCTCCCTTCTCTTCCTCAGTTTCTCTCTTATAGTATACGTTCTTGGCTTCTCTGACTAAATCTCTGAAAGTCATATCTTGTAATCAATCTAGCTTTGTAACTTTGTTTTAATATCCAAGCCAGTTTGCCCAATAAAGGCCATCGTGACAGATGCCTTTGATTCTCTTCCTGAGGATCAAAAGGAGTATATCTCCAATATGCCTACATAATTCTCTCTAGAAACATAGTGGGAGAATCATCAGGCCCTTGAATAATCTCTCTTACCTTGGCCAAATTACTTTGTCGCTAGCGGCTGCTTGGAGACACACTATTAGAGCCCGGTGATAAGGGGACAGATGCTCGCTACCTTCAAAGATTTTGGGGTCTCAGTTGGGTGGGTTCAAGGGAAAGCCGCCTTTGATTATCTTGGGAAGTTGTGTCAGACGCAGATCTTGTTTGAGGGATTTTTTTTCTAGCTTCCTGGAGGATTCACTGTTGTTCCTCTGTCATGAAGAGAATCCCTAGGAGTTTTTGGCAGTCATCCGAAGTAGGCTGGTGTGAAAACATCAATGACTCAACCAGACCTGAGAGCCTGGTGGGGTCCTCAGAAAAAGGGGGATTATAATTTTTTTAAATTATATAGGTCTGACGAGGAGAAAGGCTAATACTGGTAGGCTTGCATTTTTTCCCCGTGGCCATCGTCAATCATTGGCCCATAGGGATGGAGGGGGAGCATCCCAAGAGTTCCAGGGTTTTCAATCATTCACCACCAGCGAGTTCCTTTAGATGGTACAGCTTCCTCCAAGGGAAGAGGTGCTGTGTGTGCCGCAAAGGAATTATCTGGAGGGCGCTGGGCCGGCATAGCTTCCTCCAATGGAGGAGAGGCTGAGTCAGCAGCAGGGGAATCACTTAGAGGGTGTTGGATTTTGGGGGACAAGGGCAGGGGATAAGGAGGGGAAGGAGACTCCAGTAGAGTGAAATCTGGTGACTCAGGGAGAACAGAGGGTGTAGGAGGAGGAGGATCAGAGGATTTGAGAGTTCCTGGGGGAAGGAGTCAGAGTGGGGGCAGTGACAAGGAAAGGCTTCACCCATGGAGGAGGAGATATGCAGAGTTCCTGCCGAGTTAAGATATATGGCTGTTGATCCAGATGGCTATGTAGCACCGGCTGAAAGACAATATCTCTGACTTTTTTAAATTAGTGGGAAGTAGAAAGATCCTTCTAGGGGTAATCCAAATCCAAAGGTGGGCCATTCTGAAGCACAGAGAGTCTGCCACATCCGGCGCTTTACTGAAAAACAAAGATTCTGAGCCCTTAAGTGGACTTTGGTCCAGTGATCAAGTATCAGGGACAGAGGCATTGAAGTGCTCTGTCCCATAATGAAAGATACACAAACAGTTAAAGCAATGAAACATGACACAGACAAGACAAGGCAATGAAGACAGGCAATGGACGTCCAACACTGAGACCAGGACTGAGGAGCCGGCAAAACCCGATTGACTGGCAATACCGAATCCGAAAATAATATCAATGAGTCCAGGAGACTATCTCGTCCCCATAAATTTACGGGAAGATGATCCAATACATATGGCTGTAGAGTTCCTTCACATCCTTCAGGATCCTTCCAATCTAATACCATTGCACTTCTATGGGGATTATACGCTACTCCTAGGCCTCGAAGCGTTTGAGTGGCTTGTTGTAATGGCCAATGTTTTGGCCATTCTTGACGAGAGATGATGCTAAGGTCTGCGTCTGTATCCAGTAGCCCATTAAATTCATGCCCTTGAATATTTAGTTTAAGCATGGGGCCAGAATCTAAATTTAAAGAAAGCATAGCCCAATCTACACCTGTGGAGCCTAATCACTTGGAACCTCTTTCTACAGTACGACTGGAAAATTTTTCACGTAGGCTGGGTATTATTAGTAACTGTGCTATTCTATCTCCTGGTGAAATTACTAATATACCCTTTGGAGAACTGGCTATAATTTTTATTTCACCTTCATAGTCGAGATCAATTACCCCAGGACTTATCATAAGTCCTTTTAGAGTAAAAGAGCTGCGTCCCAATAATAAGCCTACTGTTCCTTTGGGAAGAGGTCCTTTTACCCCTGTGGAAATGAATTGAACTCCCATCTCTGCAGTTAGTACTGCTCTGGCAGAGTCACAGATGTCTAACCCTGCGCTCCCTCTGGTTTTTCTGATGAGGGATCTGATGGACAATGTGTCCTGGGCACTACCCTGATGTGGTTGATGGGTTTCTCCAGTGCTGCGTATATTTGTGGTTTTGGGCCCCGGAGAATTGAGCCCCCTTGTCCATTTTTTGGCAAAGGAGCTCCATGTTTTTGTCCACGATATTGTGGATAAACACCTGGTCCTTGTTCGTTTTTTGATAATGGTGTACCCTCTATGGTGGTTTGAGAACAGCATTCATTAGCCCAAAGTCTCCCTCTACGGCATCGTGGACAAATACCTGGTATTCTACTCCTTTGATACCTAGTTTTGTTAAACCCTCCTCCTATGGGACAATTCCTTTTAAAATGTCCTGTTTTTTCACAATTGTAGCATGTTCTTGGCCTGGCATCTAAAGCCTGTTTTACTGCAGCTGCCACAATTTGCCCTTGTTCATTAATGTCTCTGGCATCTAAAGCCTGTTTTACTGCAGTTTCCACGACTTGCTCTTGTTCTTTAATGTCTCTACATAATTTAATATATGTGTTTAAATCTTCATGTTTCCATGGTCTAATGATATCTTTGCACCAACGATTCGCTTGCTCATAAGCCAGTTGTTTTAGTAATGGCATTGCTTGTTGTGTATTTCCAAAAACTCTGGTAGCTGTTTGAATAAGCCTATCTACAAATTCAGCATAAGGTTCATTAGCTCCTTGTATTACCTTAGATAACTGACCTTGTAAACCTCCATTTCCTTGAAAAGTCTTCCATGCCTTAATTGCATCTATAGCAATCTGTGCATATACACCAGGATCATATGCACATTGCTGCTGCTGATCCTCATAAGGTCCCTTTCCTAACAATATATCTAGATTTCTCTGAGGATAACTAGCTGCTGCATTTTGCCTAGCCGTCTCCTTGCAAAATTCCTCATTGGCAATCTTCCATAACAGGTATATCCTCCATTTAGCACAGCTTTACACATATTAGCCCAATCTGCTGGCTTCATGTTCATGTTGTTAATGGATTTGATAATGCTTACAGTGAAGGGTGCTTGAGGACCATAGGTTGTTACAGCCTCTGTTAGCTGCTTCACTGTTTTGAAATTTAAAGCATGGTAATCTCACTGCCCTCCTGCCTCAAATACTGGGCATGTTAATATTTGAGATCTTGTCTCAGGATTCCAACTATCAACTGTGGGGGTTGGGGGCCTCCCAGCATATGGAGGTGGCCTTGTTAGTTGGACACTTACTTCCTCTGGTGATAGAAAGGTGTTAGTAGCAGTCTCCTGTAGCGGTTGTGCTGTTGGTTGGACACTTACACCCTCTGGTGATAGAAAGGTGTTAGTAGTAGTCTCCTGTTGTAACTTTCCCCCGATGGCTTTTTCTGTTTTACACTTTCTTCCTCTGTCTGACTGGCTTGAAAGGCCTTCTCTTTTACTTGATTTTTTTCCTCTGTCTGACTAGTTCGAGAGACCTTTTCTTTTACTTGAATTTTTTCCTCTATCTGACTAACTTGAGAGACCTTCTATTTTACTTGAATCAATATGTCTTCTCCTTCCTCTACCATTGTCTGAACTGAAGGCTTTCCACTAAGCAAACAAGGTACAAACGTCCACAATAGCAATGTGCCAACTGGCAGAGTCCCTGGGCTTTTCTTTCCTATTCTTTTTAAATCTTCACCATGATGGTTCCATTGTGATATATTTAACAACTCCTCCTGAAAAAGCCATGGGCTACATTTTTGTATTGTATCAACGTATGCCCTGACTTTTCTTGATTTTACTGAGATGCCTCCTTCCTCCAACAATTTACTGAACACTCTTTCAGTTTTTTTTTTTTTTTTTTACTAATTTCTGATCCCGTATTTCTACTATAATACAACCCAACAAGATGACACCAAACAAAACAGCTCCTCAGGAAAAGCCGTCAGAGCCCAACTGCCACCACAGGCTTCCCACAAGCCTCTCCCTCAAACACAAGTCTCCTCCTCTTGAGGCCGATTGGCTGGGTCACGTGGGCGAAGCCAAAAAGTCCCCCAATGAGCAGTTCCATGGTCTGAAAGGGCAGGGAACCAGCCCAATGTGCATCACCACAGAGGAGCCAATCAGCTAGATGTTGCTGGGGCCGCTGTGAGCCAATCATCCGCTGGCAGTCTGAAAGGTCGGGGAAACCGCTCATTGAGCATCTCAATGAGCATCACCACAGACAAGCAAATCAGCTAGATGATGCTGGGGCTGCTGTGAGCCAATCATCAGCCGGCAGATGGAAGTTTGCTGGCAGCTGCAAGTTTGCTGGGGCTCCTTTGGCTGTGGTTCTCAACAGATTATTCTCAGAAATATTCAACCACCTGACATACATATTTGTTTCCTAGTACTGAAAACTAACTTCAGTGAATGGTCCTTATATATCCTAATATTTCTATAGTAACTGACCAAGTTTAACATCAATGCAGTTAGATTCCTATGGGACATGATATGTATTTTTAAGTTCATTTTTATTCCACACTGGTACATTACTATTTCTTCAGTTTATGGACATCATAGGATATGTCCTTTCATCCACAAATTCACAAATTTATAGGCATGTGGTTCACTATCAATCACTTCCTCTTTCAGAAAACATGTATTCCTCTATGATTCTTTAGTGGTCTTTTCACTAGACTTCTTTCTAAAAACATTATTTTCGATTCTATACTCATTTTTGAAGCAAAACTCACACACTCTTCATGATAAACCGTAACCCTAATATTACCATTAGATGTATAACTGGTTGGAATGAATGTATATATATCAATATAAGATTTACTATATATTTTCAAATATATTTTCAATGCATTATTTAAAGTTGGAACCAGTTATATAATTTATTCACAATATGGTCTATTCATGCATCATCTCTTATTCATCAACACAGGGTAGGCCTGTTTTATCCGCAATACTAATTTATAAGTTTTCAAAATATTGCTCCTCATATTGGTGGAAGAAATACTCATGTCATCTGATCTACATATATATTTTACCACAGTAATATTCTTGACACAAAATGCAAAGGTCACACTTATGATTGTACTAAAGCCTAAATTTAAAGTGAGCATGGATTACTAAAAACCTCCATGTCTAGGTTCCCTAATGCGCTCAAATGTCAATCCTATTGGTGACTAAATAATTGTTTCTTCCTAAGATTATATATTCAACCTCAACCCTGTTGAAAATATCTAATCCTATCACTCACTTTATACGTTGCCTGATTTCCTAATGTCTCTATTGATACATATTTACTCTCTTTCCTACATATTTTCCCCAGTTCATCATTGTGACTGACTCTTCACATGTGCTGACATTTACATTCACTCTCTAACTGAAACCCTATTGCTAAAGAACTTTTGGTCCAACTCCTAGACTCACTCTTCTTCCTAATCCTACAGACAATCTTCCTAATCCTATGGACTATCCCTTTTGGACTGGATGATCTCTTCTAAATTCAGTCATCTGAGGTACAGCAACCTATGCCATTGTAAAGAAATTTATCTGAGACCTCGGTGCAGAACATAATTCAAGCTTAGTATGCCAATCAATCGCCAAATGCCCTTCTGGGCTTCAAATCTTACCTAGATTTCTTTTTTCATACTTATATTTCACGTCTATATTCTTATAAGTATCAGAGGTTCCCAAACCATTATTCATCCAGCAGAATGATTCCTAACCAAAATCGAACATGCTATTAACCCTAACCATACAATGTTCCATCAATCTAACTTTACAGAAGAGGAGGGACCGAGTTGGTCTTACAATACAGGAAGGTAGGGGATCTTCCACCTGCTGAGAACCTCAAAAGTCCATGCAGAAATGATCGATGGAGAAGATTTAGCCAGCTATTTAGGACCTGAGAGAGGAAAAGTCATCTTCCATGGCAAACAACCTAGTCAGGATGAAGGGATGTTTCTGAATCAGCCTCTCTCTTCTTAATGTAGAGAAGTCGGATCAAACCAGGCCTTTGTGGAGAGCTGTTCCCAGGTGCCTATGGTTTCTATACCATTCTAATTTGTGAATGTGTCACAAGAAGTAGGGGCCGCCTCCATCTTATGAGAACCTAGGAAGCAACTGTTAGGACATATTGGTGGCCAAGTCAGTGACCTCATTCAGTTCCTGAAGGAAGTGACCTCACCTACTTCCTTGGTGATGGAATTCTCTGAATTTGGGATCCAGGAAGCCAGGCACCCAAAGCCATTACCCGTCCAAGTCCCAGTGGTCTCACTTGTTTGGATCTACCAAGGATAGAATAAGTCTTTCTAGGTACCTCTTCATGTGACGGTGGCCAAATTCCAAGAAAGCTCTGAAGAGGGGCCTTTCCTGACAAGACTGGAATTGGCTCACCACTGCCTCCTGACAACTTCACAGAGTTGGTGAATGACACCAGATCTGAGACAGGAAAGGCCATTTCAGAGGAACATCGTATGGCCTACCAGTCAGAGGACATTCAGAAGAGTCACAGACCTACTTGGGGGAAGGAGGTGCCTGGGTGTGTGGATGTCAGTTTGTGGTTTTGTCTCATGTTCTGAGAATAGGTAGAAAAAACGTGATTTATTTCTTTTGGAATGGACTGTTTCTAATAAGTCATTTGACATGGTGAGTGTTTCTATTTCTGTGTATGCCACTGTGTCCGTGGTTGTAGACATTAGAAAAGAGAATGCATCAATGAATATGTCCTGTGTAGTAGAATGCCTCCCAGCAATCAACTTGTCCAATTTATGAAAGGACTGCGGCTTGCCTTACCAATGGGAAACACCTACAACCTTCGTAAGTTCCTGTTTTCTTCCAGAATTCTGGCCACTAGCCAGAATATGCTCATTGTTTTTTATCCATGATATGTACCACCTCCAATCACTGTGACATGACCATGTACTGAATAGCTGAAGGAATTGGCATGGCGAGCATCTCAAAAAACTCAGATATCAGTGTGGCTAGGAAACTCTCAGTGGAGATACCCTGCTTTGGGCCTTTTGCTTACATTTTGTTCTGTTGCCCTGAATGTCAGGAAGGTATTTGCCTCTGGCCACCCCTTTGTGAAGACTGAAAAAAAACAGTTATCAAATGGAAATGAATGAGGATCACCTGTGGCTCTTGGCATAATTGCTTTGAAAGGGAGGTGTCTGAATCAGCCACTTGGCCCTGTGTGAGGCTCCAGCTTAGATTCTCAGCACCTGATGGATCTAAAGAAAGATCCCATGTGTGCATCCAAAACCAAAATGACAAAAAGATCAGTCATTGTGGATGAAGTCTCTAGCCTTCTTCTGTGATGTTCCTGACTCCATCAAGTGAGAATAGGGATCCTTTGGGTCAAATGAGTTATTCAAAACCCTGCAGAAGTGCTTGGGTTTTCTCATGACTCCAAACCACATAAAGAATCTATACCTGACATTCAGTAGGCCTCAAAATGGAGAAGCAGAGCAGTATTAACGGCAGGTCTTTTTAATCACTCCTGGTTCACAGGAATGGTGTCCAGGCCACCCTGACTTTAGGCAAATGAGGGCCAAAGGTGCTCATTTTGGTCACTGTCTTGGGCTGCGCCCCTCATGGAAAAATTCAGCCAGAGGTTATGATGAGTGTCTATATGGAGAACATGAGGGCCTTGTGGGAGTGTTTAGGTTTTAATTTTGGTCATTTGTGTGGCGGTTGGAAGAAATGAATGGGTCCAACTGGTCTTGAACTCTGGTGTGAGTTCAAGGGGACTTAGAGACTGAGTTCTGGAACTGAACTCAGAGAAGTATTGCCATGAATTGTGTTGGGATTTTCGCAGGCCACACATGAGAGTCCCCCTTATAAACTGAGATCTAGGTCCAGGGTGGCTTTCCACAGAGCACTGAGAATCACAGCCTGGATATCACATGATTTTTTCTAAAACACATGGCAGGCATACTTGAGCGTCAAAACACACATGGACCTCACATTGTAGACCTCAATAGTCCTGGATTTCGGTGACCTTTTGGCCACTCCTTGGGAAGACTTGCCTGTGAGAGTTTTCCAGAGGTTTCATTGAAATGAGCTTCCTCACCATTTAATGTTTCCTGAAAAAATTGAAACCCACAGTGCCTCCAACCTCATGCTTGAATAATGGCTAGATAAATACCATGAAATTCTTAAAATTCCCTTGACCAGGTTGCACAGGAGAACCTTTGGATATACTGTTGCTGACGATGAGTGTATCAGACAGTTTCTTGATTGACTGGGTTTCATGAAAATGGTGTAGAACAGAGATGCCAGTAAGTTCAAGCCTGCTGATTAGTGGGCCTACAGCAGAGATGTGCAGTTTTGTGATAAAACTTCTGTCGTGGGGCCTTGTGGATCTGCCTTTGACTTCCATATGGCTTGTGGCTGACATGGTGCATCCAGCAGACCCTTATATGTAAAGGCATCTTTTTATAAGTAGAGGTTTAAGGGAAATCTTAACAATCAGGTTATTATGGTCAAGGGGGCAAACTGTGTGAGATAGAAACCTGGTTGGTGCATTCTCCTGCTGACCCTGACCCACCACACATGACAGAACTCCCTCCAGCACTGTGTTCCAGTTGAGCTCCTTGTATTCCATGAAGAAAATATTAAATTCCCAGTGCAGCACCAAGAATCACGACGAAATTTGGAGGATGACCAAATGGATACACAGCCAACATGTGGATACACTTAGCCCCCCGTGGCCACAGTTTACCTACAAAGACAGAATTCAGCACTGCTGCCTCATGTTCATTGGAAAATAAGAAACCATATCCACAAGGTCACAGAGATGAAGACCCAGCTTTGATGGTCTCCCTAGAAAGGAAGCTAAAGCTCCAACAACAACATATGTTTTAAGTGCCCAACCTCAGAGACAGTTTCTCAAGAAGTCTTTAGGCAGGCAGAGGTCCATGTTTGTGGAGTGTTTACCCTGTCCCTTACTTTTGGAAACTCCTCTACCACTTCCAAGGTTGTGAACTCCTGATCGTATTCCATTCCAGATATGTAGTCATGGATTTTCTAACTCTTCTCCTCTAATTGTGTGTTACTTGGGGCGTAGGTGATATCTAGGTGTTGTTCTTGATGAGAGTGGGAAGATTTTTGTGTACCACATATTTGCATACACATTGGATTCATTTTTCTATTTTCCATTCAATATACTGATTCCCTGACACTAACTCACACCCTACTAGACTCTGATTACTAATCCTAATATAATGGAGGAAAGTAACCGAAACATTATAGAAACACAAGCAGTTCAGAGGAGGCATGGTGTATAGTTGGACTTGTTATTTGCATGATAAATGGTAGGTGTTAAAAATATAGTCAATTGTTAATTGAAATAGTTCTCCATTC
Source organism: Callospermophilus lateralis (assembly GCF_048772815.1). NCBI lineage: Eukaryota > Metazoa > Chordata > Mammalia > Rodentia > Sciuridae > Callospermophilus > Callospermophilus lateralis. Next base: position 88,110 of record NW_027511091.1, read on the forward strand.
TTTTTAATGTTAACTTATTTCTGAATTTCTGTCTCCATTTCTCTGGAGCCTATTCAGCACATGTATTTTTATATGCACATATAGAATCCTACCTGGTATCACACGTACATTTTTGTGAGGTGGCTAACTTTGCAGATACAAATTGTGAGAAGAGATCACTACTCCTAAACGCTTTTGGATCTTAAAATTCCACCTATGGGTGAGGTTCCTAGTTGAACAACATTATACATAAATCCATGTTCACTAAAATGAATACTTTTTAATCTGTGGATGATATATATTTCAAGATAAATTTTGATACCCATATATATTTATATATTGCTACTTTTTAATGTATCTGTGATATATATATATATATATATATATATATATATATATATATATATATATATATATATATATATATTTTACACCCTCCTGATTTTTCAAAATATGAAATATATGTGTCTTATATACACTCCCTAAATTCATTCATGTCATGAATGTGGATTTATAATAAAATGTTCACAAGATTATGCTCAGATATATTCATCCACCTGAAATATATATTTGATTCCTAGTACTGAAAACTAACTTTAGTAAATGGTCCTTTCAAATCCTAAAGTTTCTACAGTAACTGACCCAGTTTAACATCAATGCAAGTAGATTCCTATGGGACATGATATGTATTTTGACATTCATTTTCTTTCAACACTGGTACATTACTATTTTTTTCAGTTTTTGCACATCATAGGATATATATTTCATCCACAAGTTAGGAAATTTATACGTTTTTTTATACTTACAATCACTTCCTGCTTCAGAACACATGTATTCCTCTAGGTTTCTTGATTCGTCTTTTCATGAGACTTCTTTCCAAACACATAATTTTCCATTTCCATAATCACTTTTGAAGCTAAACTCACACACCTTTCATGATAAAACGTAACCCTAATATTACCATTAGATGCATAACTCGTTGGAATGAATGATTGTATATCAATATAAGATTTCTTATATATTTTCAGATATCAATTCAATCCATGATTTAAAGTGGAAACAGTTATATTATTTATTCACAGTATTGTCAATTCATGCATTACTTCTATATTCATAGACACAGGGTACAACTCTGTGTACCCCCAGCACTAATTTATACGTCTTCAAAATATTGCTCCCAGAAATGTTAGAAAAAATACTCATGTCACCTGATCTACATATACATTTTATCACTGTAATATTCTGATCACAAAATGCAAAGGTCAAACTTATGATTGTAGCAAATCCTAAATGGAAAGTGATCCTGGATTACTAAAAACATCCATGTCCAGGTTGCCTAATGCTCTCAAATGTCAATCATATTGCTGACTACATATTTGTTTCTTCCTAAGATTATACATTGAAACTCAACCTTGTTGTTAATGTCTAATCCTATCATTAACTTTATACTTTGCCTGATTTCATAATGTGTGTATTGATATCTGATTTCCTACATATTTTCTCCAGTTCATCATTGTGACTGACTCTTCACATGTGCTGACATTTACATTCACTCTCTAACCGAAACCCTATTGCTAAGGAACTTTTGTTCCAAATCCTATACACAGTCTTCTTCCTAAACCTACCAACTATATTCCTAATCCTACCGACTATCCCTTTTTGAATGGATGTTCTCTTCTACATTTAATTATCCAAGTAAAGGTCGGATGAGGTCGAAAGAAGAGACCACCAAGAGACTATCTCATGCAACAGCGCAGTGTTTATTGGGGGTCCAGCATGCTGATGCTCAGAGCTCACTTGAATAGAGTAGAGAGCCCTTAGAACAGCTTAAGCAGAGCTTATACACTTTCCTTGGTGACGGCAGGGAGGGAAGTTTATTGATAGGTCAGGGCGAGTGGTCAGTTTGCATGCAACCCAGTGAGGGAGCACATTCTGCAGTTAGTCAGTTGGGGACAGCACATTCTGGGAACAAGATTAGCAAACATTTCTCAAGATTTCAACAGTGTTTTGTTAAGCATACAGGAAAAAAGGAAGTGAAAAGTGCCTATTCAATTAACCTTTCATTCCCCACTTCTTCTTCTGGCTACTTTTAATCATAAAAGTGATCATTGCGGGGTGTCACATTCTATGTTTGCTAGTGGGGTATTACCATAAGTTTAACTCATCCAATTTGAGCTTGGAAAAAAGAAATTACACGGTTGAGCAAACAGGGTTTTATAGTTAGCAATAATATGAGGATTATTATTGAACTGTCCAGGGTTGATAAATGCGTAGTTAACCAGGGGGACTGTGTGAACCAAGACTCAAACCACACTTTTTGGGCCTCTCTCTCTCATTGACACTCTTCAAGGCATCTATTTAATTTACTCCTAGATTTTTTTACAACTCCAGTATGGTCGGCAAAAACACAACATTCTCCATCAATGCAGAACAAAGGCCCCCTTCTTTCATGAAGAGGAGGTTCAACCCTCGCCTTTTCTGTAAAATAACTTCAGAGAGAGAGGTTAAAGATTCCTGCAAAGCCAAGATGGAGGATTCTAATATCTTTAAGTTTTGGTCTATTGCTGCTTCTAATTGTGTCATTTGTTGTATCCCATGGACCAAGGCAGTGGTTCTTGTGCTCACGCCTGCAGCAACTCCTATTCCTAATAGGATGGCTAAAGTGATGGATATATGTTCTCAGTGGAACCGAGTTTTATGCCCCCCTATTTGAACTTCAAATGAGCCTGCATTATGATAAAACACTCTGGGAAACATCTGCACCTTTACACATTTAATCACATCGTCTTGACAATTTCTTGAAAACATAAACAATGTTTAAGTCTATAGAATTATACTGTTGTAGAGACGGACAAGGCACGGCACCTAAGATACTACCAAAAACAGGGAAACTTTCCATTTTATTAGCAACCGGATTCAGAGGGCATTACTTCTGTTATAATCAATTAATTCCCTGAAACTCACGTTTAGGTAGTTTCAGAATTTTGTACCCAACATATAAGGGAAGGGGCGCAGAAGTTCACAGCCTGCAGAAGTTCACAAAAAGCAGATTTTTTTTCTGTTTTATTCCTCTGTTCTGGGCAAGTTAACTTTTCAAGGAAACCTGGGTGAAGGAGAGCTTTTTTTTCCCTTTATTTTTCCCCCTTCCAGCTGTTACCATGGAGCCCAGTTGGTAACTTCTTTATCTTTGAAATGTAGCCATCTCTGTGAAGCCCCAGATCAATGCCAAAGGCCTTGTTCACATATTTCGTGAAAAACTAGTAAGGGGGTGTCTAACTTAGGAGTGCTGATATTTTTAGCCAGTGACCAAGTACAACAGGGCAACATGGAAAGAGGAAGTTTATCTACTTTGAAGTCTTTCATGGGGACTCTTTTCCTGAAAGTCCTAAAGTCAGCCATGCTGAAGACTTCCGTAGAAGGTCAATTAATGTTTTTCTGTGGGCCTGGAACAGAGGGGGGAGATGGGGAAGGCATGGCTGTGAGCAGCTCCGTGGATCTGAGAATGAGGTAGCAGAGATGTGAAAGAATACTGGCAAAGGTGTTTGTGATTTTCCTAGCAACAAAAAGGTGAGCAGTAGAACAGGTAGAACAGAGGAGAAGATAGGATTTAGTATCCCTAAAAGCCTGTGAGGGACTTTAAATTCTTAGTAACCTGTTTTCACTAATGACAAAGAAACTTTAAAGGCCATTTTCACTACATCTTGGATAGGGGTCTGAGGGTTCTCCTCAGCTGGTTTGAGCTTTGGGTTAGCTGTTAAGAGGAACTGGTGGGACCCGGTGTGGGCACTGACTGGAGAAGAGAGGAGTGATTCGGTGGAGGGTTACCTCAGTACCTGCTACCTCAGAAAGGGGGAAATGGTCTGAGATCCGGCGGAGGTTTGGGTTTTTGATCTAGTAATTGGAGGGGAGAAATCATGTTGCTGAGGTGAGAGTGACAGCAGAGAGTCTGGAGCGGAAGGCTGAGTGTGAGGACCTATTGGAGAAGCATAGTTCAGGATGTGAGCGAAGGAGGGAAAAGGCCTCCACATAGGGAAATCTCCTTTCACCCTTTTGAGGACATTCAGAAGTTAAAAAGGTCATGCAGAATTTGAGGATCTAGAGACCCCTCTAGGGGCCAACAGTTTGGGTGATCTAATTGGTAATAGGGCCAATGCTGTGTACAGAATTTGATGAGGAGTTTGGGTTCCATCATGCACTGCCTGCATGATCACATCCCTAGACATACAGAAGAAGTCGGCATTCCCCCCACACAACCGTGACTGTTTGTGGCTTTGGTAGTCCACCGGGCAAACATAGTAATCTAGGCTAGCCAACCTGCATCTGGCTCGCGTGTCCCTACATCCATAATGATTGTTTCCATTATCAATGGTGCAGAATGGATTTAATGGAAATTTAGTGGGATCCTCTTCATCAGGTATATCCCAATAGGAAAGACCTATAGCCAGCTGACAAATGTCTGGGTGGATAGATGTCCACCAAGTCCCTAAGTGGGCTGCATGCGAGATAGATCATACTTCTTTACCAGTAGGATTTGTGATCAGCCATCGCTGCTGAACGGGTTTAATAGGTTTAGGACTACTGGTGGTCAAGGGAAGAGTCTATAGCCTTAGACACAGGGTAAATACACAATTTGAAAGTTTTACCAATCTTTTCCATTTTCCAGCCAGAGTCTGGCAGGGCGCAGGCTTGAGATGAGAGGTATGGATCCAGGAAGTGATTCTGTCTTCCTTTACCGCTGTAGGTGTTATAAGTAGCACCTTGTATCGTCATTTCCAGTGGGGTTTCAGGGATGACACCTGATGTCGACTTATGTAGATGAAGTCTCTTACTTGATATTGATGTAGAGTCCATTCGTCCCCAGGTTGATAGGCATTGGCCATCTGTTTTCACAGGTATCCCTGAGTTCTTTCAAGAGCTTTAATTCAGTCAAGCAATGGGGTGTGGAAGGAATCGTTAGGTCTTAGAGTTGGGGTTAGGTCCCTTACTGAAGGAGGGGAACCATGGACAATTTCATAGGGGGTAAGGTTACACAAAGAAACAGAGGGAGTGTTTCTTCCATGAAATAGTGCATAAGGAAGGAGCATAGTACAATCTATTATGCAGGTTTCTAAGCTTAATTTCGTTATGGTCTCTTTAATGGTTCTATTCATTCTTTCTACCTGTCCTGAACTCGGTGGTTTATAAGCACAATGTAACTTTTAATTAATCCCCACTGTCTTGCCTAACCCCTGACTTACTTGGGCTACAAACGCCAGTCCATTATCAGACCTAATTACTTTAGGCAGGCCGTATCTTGTAAAAATATCTTTCAGGATCTTCTTGACAACCATTTGCGCTGTTTCGTTTTTTTTCTTTTTTCCTGGAAAAGGCTTCAATCCATCCTCAAAATATATCTACAAAGACTAGGCGATATTTAATTTCAAACCTTGCTGGTTTAATTTTAGTAAAGTCCACTTCCCAGAATTGTCCTGGTCTGGTTCCTCGTAGGTGCTTTTTTGCAGGAAGCTTGGAAGGGTAAGCATTAACCATGACAGACCTGACAGGCTTTTGTTACCCATTCAGTTAATTCCTTTTGCTTTGAGTCGGTTAGTAAAAAACTCTGTTCTTCATCCTTCAGGAATGAATGCAATTTCTTTGAACCAAGGTGAGTGAGTTGATATACATTTTCTACTGACATATTTAGAGCCGTGACTATAGGAGTTTTTATTGAAGGATTTAGAAATTCCACTTGTGGGCCTTCAGGGTTAAAAGTTATTTTGGCCCGGAGCTTGGTGAGCAGATCTCTGCCCATCAATGGGGCCGGGCATTCTGGGATTACTAAGAACGAGTGATGGATTTTTCCTTTCCCCTGGTCCATGGTCCTCTTAGTTGTCCAAACCCAATATTTTCTGCCATTAGCCCCTTGAATTAGAGACCTTTTTATTTGATAGAGAGACCAATGGGGCCATAAGGGCAGAGTATATTGCCCCTGTATCCACTTCAAAGTTTGCTAGGGTCCCCTCCACTTCAAAATTTACCCTGAGCTCTCGGAGGGGATCTGAGACCCAACATTCTTAGTCATCCTCCAGAGTCAGAATGGCTGGCTAGAGTGGCTGTCTCTTTCAATGGCACTCTTTGAAGCAGTGTCCTTTTTCTTTACAGTAGGCACATTAAATTGAGGCCAGGGGTGGCCTCTAGTCTGGGCCCCGGTATCACTTCCTGTCTCCATGTTTCTTATTTCTGGCCTATTTGTTGTTGTGACCAGGACCTTAGTCAATGCCTTAGTCTGTCTTTTGTTTCTTTTATCCTTCCTTTGCTCCCTACTCTTCCTCACTTTCTTTCTTATAGTATACCTTCTCGGCTACTCTGACTAAATCTCTCAAAGTCATATCTTGTAATCCATCTAAGCATTGTAACTTTCTTTTAATATCCAGGGCAGCTTGCCCATAAAGGCCATCTTGACAGATGACTTTTGATCCTCTGCCTGAGGATCGAAAGAGTATATCTCCTATATGCCTCCATAATTCTCTCTAAAAACATAGAGGGAGATTCATCAGGCCCTTGAATAATCTCTCTTAACTTGGCAAAATTTGTAAGTCGCCTAGCGGCCACTAAGATACCCACAATTAGAGCCCAGTGATAAGTGGACAGATGCTCCCTACCTTCAAAGGTGTTGGGGTCCCAGTTTCGTCGATTCAAGGGAAAGCCGGGTTAAATATGTTGGGAAGTTTTGTCGGTTACACATCTGGTCAGAGGATATTTTTCTCTAGCATCCAGGAGGATTCTCTTTTGTTTCTCTGTCATGAAGAGACAACCCTAGGTGTTGTTGGCAGTCATCCCAAGTAGGCTGGTGTGAAAACATCAATGACTCAACCACACCTAGGAGCCGGTTGGGGTCCTCGGTAAAACGGGGATTTTTATTTTTCCAGTTATATTGGTCTGAAGAGGAGAAAGGTAAATACTGGTAGGCTTGCATTTTTCCCCCAAGGCCGTTGTCAATCATTGGCCCCTAGGGATGGAGGGGGAGCATCATTCGAGTTCCAGGTTTTTCAATCATTCACCGCTGGTGAGTACCTTTAGCCGGGCTAGCTTCCTCCAGAAGAGGAGGGGCTGTGTGTGCCGCGGGGAAATTATCTGGAGGGCGCTGGGCTGGCTTAGCTTTCTCCAATGGTGGAGAGGTTGAGTCAGCAGCAGGGGAATCACTTAGAGGGTGTTGGTCTTTGGGGGACGTGGGCAGGAGATAAGGAGGGGGACGAGAGTCCAGTAGAGTCAAATCTTGTGTCTCAGGGAGAACAGAGGTTGGAGGAGGAGGAGGAGCAGAGGGTTTGAGAGATCATGGGGGAAGCAGTAGGAGTGGGGGTAGGGGCAAGGAAATGCTTCACCCATGAAGGAGATTTGCAGAGGTCCTGCCAAGTTAAGATATATGGCTGTTGATCCAGATGGCTATGTGGCTCTGGCTGAAAGACAATATCGTCTGACTTTTTAAATTAGTGGGAAGTAGAAAGATCCTTCTAGGGGCCATCCGAATACAAAGGTGGGCCATTCTGAGGCACAGAGAGTCTGCCAGGTCCAGAATTTTACTGAAAAAGAAAGATTCTGAGCCCTTAAGGGTACTTTGGTCCAGTGATCGAGGGTTAGGGACACAGGCATTGAAGTGCTCTGTCCCATAATGAAAGATACACAAACAGTAAAAGCAACGACACACGACACAGACAAGACAAGAAAATAAAGACAGACAATGGAACTTCGAACACTGAGACCAGGACTAAGTATCTGGCCCAACCCGATGGGCTGGCGATACTGAATCTGAAACAAAATATAACTGAATTGAGGAGACTATTGCTCCTCGATTTCCCGAATACTCTGGAGCATCCCCCAGGGATGTGGCCTGTGGCTCTGTGACACGTATGTCAGCCACCGTCGGAGAGAGCTCACACTCTTCATTGACAGCCATTTTGCGAAGCCCTAACCTGAAACCTGAAACCAGAAAGAGGCACCATACATACCCCAAGAGGAGCCTGTTGGGGTCTCTCGTTCGCCGCTGCCGGATCTCAGTGGAACCTCCATATGTAAAGGTCAGGCGAGCATCGGGTGAAGAGCCCACCAAGAGACTGTCTCATGCAAAAGCAAAGGGTTTATTGGGGATTCAGCATGTTGGGGCTCAGAGCTCACTTGAATAGAGCAGAGAGCCCTGAGAACAGCTTAAGCAGAGCTTATATACTTTCCTTGGAGAGGGCAGAGAGGGAACTTTATTGTTTGGTCTGGGCGAGTGAGCAGTTTGCGCGCAACCGGGTGAATGAGTACATTCTGTAGGTTGGCAGTTGGGGACAGCACATTCTGGGAACAAGATTAGCAAACAGTTCTCAAGATTTCAATAGTGTTTTGTTAAGCATACAGAAAAACAGCAAGCGACATTTACCTATTTTACTAAATTTTCATTACCGAATATACTTTGCCAGATTTCCTAATGTCTCTATTGAAATCTGCTTTCCTACATATTTTCCCCAGTACATCATTGTGACTGACTCTTCACAAGTGCTGACATTTACATTCACTCTATACCCGAAACCCCATAGCTAAAGAACTTTTGGTGCAAATCCTATACTTACTCTCCGTTCTAAACTTACCAACTATCGTCCTAATCCTACCGACTATGCTTTTTTAAATTTTTTTTCTTAAAGAAAGAGTTAGAGAGAGAGGGAGAGAGAGAGAGAATTTTTTAACATTTAGTTTTTTTAGTACTTGGCAGACACAACATCTTTGTTTGTACGTGGTGCTGAGGATCGAACTCGGGCCGCACGCATGCCAGGCGAGCGCGCTACCACTTGAGCCACATCCCCAGCCCCCCGACTATCCATTTTTGACTGGAAGTTTTTTTTGACAATCAATCATTCAAAGTACAAGGTCCTATGCCTTTGTATATTGATTTATCTGAGACATCTGTGCAGAAAATAAATCAAAGCTAAATATTGCAATCAAAGACCCAATGCCCTTCTGGGCTTCAAATATTACCTTTATTTCTGTTTTCGTACTTATATTTTACCTATATATTCTTGAAAATATCGAAGGTTCGCCATACCATTATTCATTCAGCAGAATGATTCCTAACCCCAATCGAAACTGTTATTAACCCTAACCATACACTCTTCCCTCAATCTAACTTTACAGAAGAGCAGGGACAGAGTTGATCTTAAAATACAGGAATGTACGGTTTCTTCCAACTGCTGAGAAACTCAAAGGTCCACGCAAAATGATCTCTGGAGAAGTTGTAGGCACATATGTAGGAACTGAGAGAGCAAAAGTCATCTTCCATTGAAAACAACCTGGTCAGGATGAAGGGATGTGTCTGAATCAGCCTCTCTCTTCTTAATATGGAGAAGAAGGACCAAACCAGGCCAGTGTGGAGAGCACTTCCCGGGTGCCTATGGTTGATATACCATTCGAACTTTTGAAAGTGTCACAGGATGTAGGGGCAGCCTCCATTTCATGGGACACTTTGAAGCAACTGTTAGAACAAAGTGGTTGCCAAGGCAGTGACCTCATTCAGATCATGAAGGAAGTGACCTCACCTAACATCCTTTGTGATGGAACACTCTGAACTTGAGATCCAGGAAGCTAGGCACCCAAATCCTGTTTCAGTCCCAGTCCCAGTCCAAGTGGTCTCAATTGTTCGGATTTACCAAGGACAGAGTCAGTCTTTCTTGTTACCTACGGAGGTGAGGATGCCCAAATGCCAGGAAAGCTCTGAAGAGTGGCCTTTCCTGAGAAAGCAGTTAGTGGATCACCGCTGGCTCCTGAGAACTTCACAGTGTTGACCAAGGAGACCAGATCTGAGACAGGACAGGACATTTCGGGGTAACATAGTATGGCCCACCAATCAGAGGACACTATGGATACTCTCAGACTGACTTGGGGGAAGAAATTGTCTTTGTGGATGTGGCTGTTGGTTTGTGGTTTGGTCTCATGTTCTGAGAATAGGTAATAAAGGCGGTTTTTTGGTTTGAAGTGAATTGTTTCTAATAAGTCTTATGAAAAGGCGAGTGTTTCTAAGTCTGTGTATCCCACTGTGTCCGTGGTTCTAGACATCAGAAAAGAGAATGCATCAATGGATGACTCCTGTCTAGTAGAAATCTTCCCAACATTCATCCTGCCAATTTATGAATGGACTGCGGCTTGCCTTATGAATGGGCAACACCTACTATCTTCCTAAGTTTCTATTTTGTTCCTGAATTCACTCCACTCTCCAAAATAGGCTCATGGTTATGTGTCCAATATATATACCACCTCCAAGCTCTGTGGCATGGCCATGTACTGGATAGCTAAAGGGAATGGCGAGCATCTCAGAAAACTCAGATATCAGTGTGACCAGGAAAGTCTCAGTGGAGAAATCCTGCTTTGGGCCATTTGCTTACCTATTGTTCTGTTGCCCTGAATTTCAGAAAGCTTTTTGCCTCAGACTACTCCTTTGTGAAGCCTGAAGAAAAGAGTCTTCAAATGCAAATGAATGGGCATCACCTGTGGCTCTTTGCTTGATTGCTTTGGAAAGGGATGTGTCTGAATCAGCCTCATGACCCTGTGTGATGCTGTGGCTTAGATTCTTAGCACCTGATGGATCTAAAGAAAGATACCATGTGTGCATCCAAAACCAAAATGGCCAAATGAGGAGTCAGTGTGGATTAAGTCTTTTGCTTTCCTCTGTTAGGTTCCTGAAATCCATCAAGTGAGAATAGGGATCTTTTGGGTCAAATGAGTTCTTCAAACCCTGCAGAGACTAGCCCAGAGGTGCTTGGCTTTTCTCATGACTCCAAATCACATAAAGAATCTATACCTGAAAGTAAGTAGGCCCCAAATTGGAGATGCAGAGCAGTATTAAGTGCAGGCCTATTTAATCACTCTTGGTTCTCAGGAAGGGTGTCCAGGCCACCCTGACTTTAGGCAAATGAGGGGCAAGGGAACTTATTTGGATACTGTCTTTGTCTGTGCCCCTCATGGAAATTTCCAGCCAGAGGTTATGATAAGTGTCTATATGGAGAATGTTGAGGGCCATGTGGGAGTGTTTTGGTTTTAATTCTGGTCGTTTGTGTGGCGGTTGGAAGAGATGACTTAGTTCACCTGGGCTTGAACTCTGGTGTTATTAGAGACTGAATTCTGGAACTGTCCTCAGAGAAGTATTGCCATGAATTGTGTTGGAATTTTAGGAGGCAACACATGAGAGTCATCCTGAAAACTGAGATCCTGGCCAAGGTGGCTTCCAAAGAGCACTGGGAATCTCAGCCAGGATTTCACGTGATTTTATTCTGAAAGTCTTGGCAGCCATAATTGAGAGTCAAAACACACATAGACCTCACATTTTAGACCTCAATGGGCCTGGATTCATGTGAAATATTGGCCACTCTTTGGGAAGCCTTGCCTGTGAGAGTTCTCCAGAGATTTCTTTGAAATGAGCTTCCTCACCATTTAATGTTTCCTAAATAATTTGAAACCCACAGTGCCTCCAACTTCATCTTTGAAAAATAGCTAAATACATACCATGAATTTTTTGAAATTTCAATGACCAGGTGGCAATGGAGAAACTTTGGATGACTTGTTGCTGGTCATGAGTGTACCAGACTGTTCTTGGATTTACTTGGTTTCATGAAAACAGTGTAGAAAAGAGATCCCTGTAAGTTGGAGACTGCTGAGTAGTGGGCCTAGAGCAGTGGTGTGCAGGTATGTGATAAAACATCTGTGGTGGTACCATGTGGATCTGCCCTTGGATTCCAAATGGCTTGAGACTGACATGGTGAAGTCAGCAGACCCTATTATATAAAAGCATCTTGTTATATGGAGAGGTTTCCGGGCAATGTTCAGAATCAGATTGCTATGGACAAGCGGGCAAGCTATGTGGGGTAGAAGCCTGGTTGGTGCATTTTCCTGCAGACCTTGACCCACCACATGTGACAGAACTCCCTCCATCACTGGTACCTGTTGAACTCCTTGTATTTCCTGAAGCAAATACCAAATTCACAGTGCAGCAGCAAGAAACACCTCGAAAAGTGGAAGATGATCAAATGGCTTCACAGTCCACATGGGAAGACACTTAGACCCCAGTGGCCACAGTTTACCTACAAAGAGAGAATTCAGCACTGCTTCCTCATGTTCATTGGAAAATAAAAAACCATATCTTCCAGGTCACAGAGATCAGACCCAGCTTTGTTGGTCTCACTAGAAAGGATGCTAAAATTCCTGACAACAACATATATTTCAAGTGCCCAACCTCAGAGGCAGTTTCTCAAGAGTCTTTAGGCCCAATGAGCTCCATGTTTGTGGAGTGTTTACCCTGTCCCTCACTTTAGAAACTCCTCTACCACATCCAAGATTGTGAACTCCTGAATATTTTCCATTTCCGATATGTATTCACAGATTTCCTAACTCTTCTTCTCTAATTGTGTTTATTTGGGGCAAAGGTAATGTAAAGGCAATGTTCTGGATGAGAGTGGGAATATTTTTGTGTAGCACATATTTGCATACACATTGGATTCATTTTCCTATTTTCCATTCGAATTACTGAATTCCTGACATTAACCCATACCCTAATAGACTCTGACTACTAATCCTAAAATGATGGACAAAAATAACCAAACAGAATGGAAATGAAAGCAGTTCAGAGAAGGCATGGTGTATAGTTGGACTTTCCTTTTGAATGATAAAGGGTAGGTGTTATAAATCTAGTCAATTTTTAATTGAAATTGATCTCCATGTGTTTTTAAAGTTAACAAATATGTGAATTCCTGTCTCCCTTTCTCTGCAGCCTGTTCAGCACATGTATTTTTATATGCAAATATAGAAACATAACTGGTATCACACGTATATCCTTGTGAGTTTGGCTGTCTTGGGAGATACAAATTGTGGGAAGAGATCACTCCTCCTAAACGCTGTTGGAACTGAAACTTCAACCTATGGGTGAACTTCCTAGTTGAACAATATTATACATAAATCCATGTTCAGTAAAATGATTATTTTTGGATCTGTGGATGATATATGATTCATAGTGAATTTCGATTGGCATGCATATTGATACATTTTAGTGTCTGTGTGTGTGTGTGTGTGTGTGTGTGTGTGTGTATATATATATATATATATATATATATATAAATACATAAATGCACACACACATATCTATATCTATATCTATATATATATATATATATATATATATATATATATAAACTCTCAAGATTTTTCAAAATATGAAATATATGTTTCTTATTATACACTCCCTAAATTCATTCGTGTTCATATATGTAAATTTATAGTCAACATTTCACAAGATTATTCTCATAAAAATTCATCCACTTGAAATACGTATTCGTTTCCTAGTACTGAAAACTAACTTCAGTGAATAGTGCATACAAATCATAATATTTCTACAGTAACTGAGCCAGTTTAGCATCAATGCAAGTAGATTCCTATGGGATATGATGTGTATTTTGACGTTCATTTTCATTCAAAACTGGTGCATTACTATTTTTTCAGTTTTTGCACATCATTGGATATATATTTCATCCACAAGTTAGGAAATTTATAGGCTTTTTTTATACTTACAATCAAATCCTGCTTCAGAACATATGAATTCCTCTATATTTCTTGACTCATCTTTTCATGAGATTTCTTTCCAAACACATTATTTTCCATTTCCATAATAACTTTTGAAGCTAAACTCACACACCCTTCATGATAAAACATAACCCTAATATTACCATTAGATGTATAACTCGTTGGAATGAATGATTGTATATCAATATAAGATTTTTATATATTTTCAGATATCAATTCAATCCATGATTTAAAGTGGAAACAGTATATTATTTATTCACAGTATTGTCAATTCATTCATTTCTTCAACATTCATAGACACAGGGTACAACTCTGTGTACCCCCAATACTAATTTATACCTCTTCAAAATATTGCTCCCAAAATGTTAGAAGAAATACTCATGTCACCTGATCTACATATACATTTTATCAGAGTAATATTCTGATCACAAAATGCAAAGGTCACACTTCTGATTGTAGCAAATCCTAGATGGAAAGTGATCCTGGATTACTAAAAACATCCATGTCCAGGTTTCCTAATGCTCTCAAATGTCAATCATATTGGTGACTAAATATTTGTTTCTTCCTAAGATTATATATTGAAACTCAACCTTGTTGATAATGTCTAATCCTATCATTCACTTTATACTTTGCCTGATTTCATAATGTGTGTATTGATATCTGATTTCCTACATAATTTTCCCAGTTCATCATTGTGACTGACTCTCCACATGTGCTGAAATTTACATTCACTCTCTAACCGAAAACCTAGGGCTATTGAACTTTTGGTCCAAATCCTATACTCACTCTTCTTCCGAAACAGACCGACTATCTTCCTAATCCTAACAACTATCCCTTTTTGACTGGATGAACTCTTCTACATTCGATCATCCAGGGTACAAGATGATATGCCATTGTATATTGATTTATCAGAGACATCTGTGCGAACGAAATTCAATGCTAAGTATTCCAATCAAGGGCCCAATGCGCTTCTGGGCTTAAAATCTTACCTAGATTTCTGTTTTCATACTTATATTTCAAATCTATATTCTTATAAATATCCCAGGTTCCCAATACCATTATTCATCCAGCAGAATGATTCCTAACTTAAATAGAACATGTTATTAACCCTAACCATACATTGTTCCCTCAATCTAACTTTATAGAAGAACAGGGACAGAGTTGGTCTTAATATAGAGGAATATAGGGGATCTTCCACCCGCTGAGAACCTCAAAGGTCCATGCAGAAATTATCCCTGGGGAAGATGAAGGCAGCTATAAAGGACCTGAGAGGGCAAAAGTCATCATGTAAGGCAAACAACCTGGTTAGGATGAAGGGATGTTTATGAATCAGCCTCTCTCTTCTTAATGTAGAGAAGATGGACCAAACCAGGTCTGTGTGAGAGTTGTTCCCGGGTGCCTATGGTTGATATATCGTTCTAAGTTGTGAAAGTGTCACAGAAAGTAGGGGCAGCCTCCATCTCATGGGACCCTTTGAAGGAACTGTTAGGACAAAGTGGTTGCCAAACCAGTGACCTCATTCAGTTCCGAACGGAAGTGACCTATCTCACTTCCTTGGTCTTGGAACACTCTGAACTTGGAATCCCAGAAGCCAGGCACACAGAACCAGTCCCAGACCCAGTCCCACTGGGCTCACTTGTTTGGTTTTACCAAGGACAGAATCAGTCTTTCTTGGTACCTACTGATTTGAGAATGGCCAAATGCCAGGAGAGCTTTGGAGAGTGGCCTTTCCTGAGAAAGAAGGTAGTGGCTCAAAGCTGGCTCCTGACAACTTCAAAGAGTTTGCCAAGGAGTCCAGATCTGAGACAGTACAGGGCATTTTGGGGGAACATAGTATGGTACAACAATCAGAGGTAATTCCGGAGAGTCAAAGACCTACTTGGGGGAAGAAAGTCCTATGTTGTTGTGGGTGTGAGTTTGTTGTTTTTTCTCATGTTCTGAGAATTGGTAGGAAAGGCAGTTTGTTTGATTTGAAGTGGACTGTTTCTAGTAAGTCGTTTGACAAGGCAAGTGTTTCTATGTCTATGTATCCACTGTGTTTGTAGTTGTAGACATTAGAAAACATAATGCATCAATGAATGTGTCCTGTCTAGTATAATGCTTCCCAGAATTCATACTGCCCAATTTATGATTGGACTGCAGCTTTCCTTATGGATGGGTAGCAATTACTATCTTCCTAATTTCCTGTTTTATTCCTGAATTCTGGGCACTCTCCGGAATAGGCTCATGGTTTTCTGTTCAAGATACTGTGACATGGCCATGTACTGGAGAGCTGAAGGAAATGGGAGCATCTCAGGAAACTCAGATATCAGTGTGACCAGTAAAGTCTATGTGGAGAAACCCTGCTTTGGGAATTTTGCTTACCTATGGTTCTGGTGCTGTGAATATCTAGAAGGTCTTTGCCTTAGGCCACCCCTTTGTGAATCCTGAAGAAAAGAGTTTTCAAATGGAAATGAATAGGCATCACCTGTGGCTCTTTGTTTTATTGCTTTGTAAAGAGATGTGTCTGAATCAGCCACTTGGCCCAGTGTAATTATTTGGAGAAGTACATCAGTATTAATGGCAGGCGTATTTGATCATTCCTGGTTAACAGGAAGGGTTTCCAGGCCACCCTGACTTTAGGCAAATTAGAGGCAAGGGAGATTATTTTGGACACTGTCTTGGTATGCACCCCTCATGGAAACCTCAACCCAGAGGTTATGATGAGTGTCTATATAAAAGAAGATGAGGGCCATGTGGGAGTGTTTTGGTATTAATTGTGGTCAGTTGTGTGGCAGTAGGAAGAGATTCCTGTATCAACCTGGGCTTGAACTATGGTGTGATTCCCCTTAGAGACTGAGTTTTGGAACTGAACTCAGAGAAGTATTACGATGAATTCTGTTGGGATTTTAGAAGGCCATGCAGGAGAGTTGCCCTTGGAGACTGAGATTTAGGCCCAGGATGGCTTTCCACAGAGCACTGGGAATCTTAGCTAGGATATCAGATGATTTCATTCTGAAAGACTTGGCAGCCATACTTGAGAGTCAAATAACACATGGAACTCACATTGTAGACCTCAATGGGCCAGGCTTCATTTGACCTTTTGGCCACTCTTTGGGAAGACTTGCCTGTGAGAGTTCTCCTGAGCTTTCATTGAAATGAGCTTCCTCACCATTTAATGGTTCCTGAATGAATTGAAATCCACAGTGACACCAACTTCATCCTTAAAAAATGGCTAGATAAATACCATGGAATAATTCCCAAGAGCAGGTGGCACTGGAGAATCATTGGATGTTCTGTTGCTGATCATGAGTGTACCAGACAGTGCCTTGATTTACTGGGTTTCATGAAAATGGTGTAGAACAAAGATGCCAGTACGTTGGAACCTGCTTAGTAGTGGGCCTAGAGCAGTGGTTTGCAGGTGTATGATAAAACATCTGTGATGGGGCCACATGGATCTGCCATTGGCTTCCAAATGCCTTTTGACTGACATGGTGCAGCCAGCAGACCCTTATATGTAAAGGCATCTTGTTACATTGAGAGGTTTTAGGGCAATGTTCAGAATTGGGTTGCTACAGACAAGGGGGCAAGCTTTGTTGAATAGAAGCCTGGTTGGGGCGTTCTCCTGCACACCCTGACCCACCACACGTGAGAGTACTCCCTCCAGCACTGTGTCCCCGTTGAACTCATGGTATTTACTGAAGCCAATACCAAACTCCCAGTGCAGCAGTAAGAATCACCAGGAAAAGTGGAGAATGACCAAATGGCTTCTCAGTCCACACGAGGAGACACTTAGCTCCCAGTGGCCACAGTTTACCTACATTGAGGGAATTTAGAACTGCTGCCTCATGTTCACTAGAAAAGAAGAAACCATGTCCTTCAGGTCACATATATGCAGATCCAGCTTTGATTGTCTCACTACAAAGGAAGCTGAAGCTCTTGACAACAACATATATTACAAGGGCCCAACCTCAAAGGCAGTTTCTCAAAGAGTCATTAGGCCAGCAGAACTCCATATTTGTGGAGTATTTACCCTATCCCATACTTTTGGAAATTCCTCTACCGCCTCCAAGGCTGTGAACTCCTGAGCATTTTCATTTCCACATATGTATTCACAGATTTTCTAACTCTTCTCCACTAATTGTGTCTTAATTGGGGCGAAGGTTATGTCAAGGCATTGTTCTGGATGAGAGTGGGATGATTTTTTTGTAGCACATATTTGCATACACATTAGATTCATTTTCATATTTTCCATTTGAAATAATGAATCCCTGACATTAACCCATAACCTAGTAGACTCTGACTACTAATCCTAATATGATGGAGAACAAGAAACCTAACAGAATAGAAATACAGGCCGTTCATAGGAGGCATGGTGCATACTTGGACTTCCCTTCTGCTTTATCAAGGGTATGTGTTATAAATCTAGTCAACTTTTCATTGTAATAGTTCTCAATGAGTTTTTAAAGTTAACATATATGTAAATTTCTGTCTCCCATTCTCTGTAGCCTATTCATCACATGTATTTTTTATGCATATTTAGAATCCTACCTGGTATCACAAGTACATTTTTGTAAGCTCACTGATTTTGAAAGATACATATTTTGATAAGATATCAATCCCCCTAAATCATGATGGAACTGAAAATTAAACCTATTGGTGAATTTCCTAGATGAACAACATTATATATAAATCGATGTTCAGTAAAATGAATATTTTTGGATATGTGGATGATATGTATTACACGGTGAATTTCGATTAGCATATAGATTGCTACATTATAATGTCTGTGTGTGTCTGTCTATCTATATATATACTGTCCAGATTTTTCAAAATGTGAAATATATGTTTCTTATTATACACTCCTTAAATTCACTCATGTTTCTATATGTGGTTTATAATCAACTTTTCACAAGATAATTCTCAGAAATATTCATCTGCCTGAAATACATAATTATTTCCTAATACTGAAAACTAACTTCAGTGAATGGAGCTTACAAATCCTAATATTTTTACAGTAACTGAATCAGTTAAACATCAATGCAAGTAGAATCCTACGGGACATGATGTGTATTTTGAAGTTCATTTTTATTCAATATTGGTACATTATTATTTTTTCAGTTTATGGACATCATAGGATATATGATTTCATCCACAAGTTCAAAAATTTATAGGCATTTGTTTCACTTTTAATCACGTCCTGCTTCAGAACACATGTATTCCTCTAAGTTTCTTGACTGGTCTTTTCATGAGATTTCATACCAAACACATTAATTTTGATTTCCATAATCACTTTGGAAGCAAAACTCACATACCATTCATATTAATTATCACTCTGATATTACCATTAGATGTATAACTGGTTTGAATGAATGATTGTATGTCAATATAAGATTTCTTATATCTTTTCAGATATCAATTCTATCCATTATTTAAAGTGGAACCAGTTATATTATTTATTCACACTATGGTCTATTCATGCATTATCTCTATATTCATAGACACAGTGTACACCTCTTTGTACCCCCAATACTAATTTATACGTCTTCAAAATATTGCTCCCTGAAATGGTGGAAGTGGACTCATGTCACCTGATCTTCATATACATTTAATCACAGAAATATTCTGGACACAAAATGCAAAGGTCACACTTATGATTGTATAAAAGCCCAAATGGAAAGAAAACATGGATTACTAAAAACATCCATGTCCAGGTTCCCTAATGCTCTCAAATGTCAATTCTATTGGTGACTACACATGTGTTTCTTCTTAAAATTATATATTCAAACTCAACCCAATGGAAAATGTCTAATCCTATCCCTCACTTTATAATTTGCCTGATTTCATAATGTCTCTATTGCTATCTGCTTTCCTACATATATTCCCCAGTTCATCATTGTGACTGACTCTTCACATGTGCTGACATTTACTTTCACACTCTAATAAATAACCTATTGCTAAAGAACTTTTGTTCCAAATCCTATACTCACTCTTCTTCCTAAACATACTAACTATCTTCTTAATCCTACCGAGTATCCCTTTTTGACTGGATGTTCTCTTCTACATTCAATCATTCAAGTAACAAGGTCTTATGCTATTGTGTATTGATTTATCTGAGACATCGGTGCAGAATGTAATTCAACGCTAAGTATCACAATCAAGGGCCCAATGCCCTTCTGGGCTTCAAATCTTACTTAGATTTCTTTTTTCATACATATATTTCATCTCTATATTCTTAAAATAATCACAAGTTTCCAATACCATTATTCATGCAGCAGAATAATTCCTAACCCAAATGGAACATGTTATTAACACTAACCATACACTGTTTGTGTTAATAACATGTTTACAGAAGAGCAGGGACAGTGTTGATCTTACAATACAGGAATGTACTGGATCTTCCATCTGCTGAGAACCTCAAAGCGCCATGCAGAAATGATCCCTGGAGAAGATGTAGGCAGGTATGAAAGACCTGAAAGAGCAAAAGTCATCTTCCATCGCAAACAACCTGGTCAGGATGAAGGGATGATTCTGAATCAGCCTCTCTCATCTTAATGTAGAGAATATGGACCAAACCAAGACTGTGTGGAAAGCTGTTCCTGGTTCCCTATGGTTGATATACCATTCTAATTTGTGAAAGTGTCACAGGAAGTAGGGGCAGCCTCCATCTCATGGGACCGTTGAAAGAAACTCTTAGGACAAAGTGGTTGCCGAGGCAGTGATCTCATTCAGTTCCTGAAAAAAGTGACCTCAACTCACTTCCTTATTGATGGAACTCTCTGAACATGGGATCCAGGACGCCAGGCACCCAGATCCAGTCCCAGTCCCAGTCCCAGTGGTCTCACTTGTTTGGATTTACCAAGGACAGAATCAGTCTTTCTTGGTTCCTCCTAAGGTGAGGAGGCCAAATGCCTGGAAAGCTCGGAAGATGGGCTTTTCCTGGAAAAGCAGGTAGCGGCTCACTCCTGGTTCCTGACAACTTCACAGAGTTGGCCAAGGAGACCAGATCTGAGACAGAACAGGACATTTTGGGGGAACATAGTATGGCCCACCAGTCGGAGGATACTCCGGATAGTCTCATACCTATTTGGGGGAAGAAGGTGTCATTGTCAGTGTGGGTGTGGGTTTGTGGTTTTGTCTCATGTTCTGAGAATAGGAAGTAAAGTCAGTTTGTTTGGTTTGGAGTGAACTGTTTTTAGTAAGTCGTTTGACAAGGCAAGTGTTTCTGGGTCTGTGTATCACACTGTGTCCGTGGTTGTAGACATTAGAAAAGAGAATGCATCAATGGATATGTCCTGTCTAGTAGAAAGCTTCCCAGCATTCATCCTGCCCATTTTATGAATGGACTGTGGATTGCCTTATTAATGGGCAATACCTGCTACCTTCCTAATTTGCTGTTTTCTTCCAGAATTCTGGACACTCTCCAGAATAGGCTCATGGTTTTGTGTCTAAGTTATGTACAACCTCCAAGCTCTGTGACAAGGCAATGTTCTGGATAGCTGAAGGAAATGACGAGCATCTGAGAAAACTCAGATATCAGTTGACCAGGAAAGTCTCAGTGGAGAAACCCTGCTTTGGGCCATTTGCTTACCTATTGTTCTGTTGCCCTGAGAGTCAGGAAGTCTTTGTCTCAAGCCACCCCTTTGTGAATCCTGAACAAAATAGTTTTCAAATGGAAATAAATAGGCTTCACCTTTGGCTCTTTCGTTAATTGATTTGGAAAGAGTTGTGTCTGAATCAGCCTCTTGGCCCAGTGTGATTCTTTGACTTAGATTCTCAGCACCTGATGGATCTAAAGAAAGATCCCATGTGTGCATCCAAATCAAAAATGGCAAAAAGAGCTGTCATTGTGGATGAAGTCTCTTGCCTTCCTCTGTAAGGTTCCTGAATTCCATCAAGTGAGAATAGGGATCATTTGGGTCAGATGAGTTCATCAAAGCCCTTCAGAGGCTATCCCGTAGGTGCTTAGGTTTTCTCATCACTCCAATTCACATAAAGTATCTTTAACCGACACTCAATAGGCCTCAAATGGGAAAAGTGGTGCAGTATTACGGGCAGGCCTTTTTGATCACTCCTGGTACAAAGGAAGGGTGTCCAGGCCACCCCGAATTTAGGCAAATGAGGAGCAATGGAGCTTATTTTGGACACTGTCTTGGGCTGCGTCCCTCATGGACACCTCCAGCCAGAGGTTATGATGAGTGTCAATATGGAAGAAGATGAGGGCCATGTGGGAGAATATCAGTTTTATTGTGGTCATTTGTGTGGCAGTTGGAAGAGATGACTGGGTCCACCTGGGCTTGAACTCTGGTGTGATTCCCCTTAGAGACTGAGTTCTGGAACTCACCTCAGAGAAGTATTGCCATGAATTGTGTTGGGATTTGAGGAAGCCACGCATGAGAGTCATCTTTGGAGACTGAGATCAAGGCCCAGGGTAGCTTTCCACAGGGCACTCTGATCTCAACCAGGATATCACATGATTTTATTCTGAAAGACTTGGAAGCCATTGTTGAGAGTCAAAACAGACAATGACATCACATTTTAGACCTCAATGGCCCTGGCTTCATGTGACCTTTTGGCCACTCTTTGGGAAGCCTTGCCTGTGAGAATTCTCCAGAACTTTCATTGAAATGAGCTTCCTCAACATTTAATGGTTCCTGAATGAATTGAAACCCACAGTGCATCCAACTTCATCCTTGAAAAATGGCTAGATAAATACCATGAAAATTTTCAATTTCCCATGACCAGGTGGCACTGGAGAACCATTGGACATTCTGTTGCTGATCATGAGTGTACCAGACCATGCCTTGATTGATTGGGTTTCATGAAAATAAGTTGGAGCCTGCTGAGTAGTTGTCCTAGAGTAGTGGTTGGCAGGTGTGTGAAAAACATCTGTGGTGGGGCCATGTGGATCTGCCATTGGCTTCCAAATGGCTTGTGACTGACATGGTGCAGTCAGCAGACCCTCCTATGCAAAGGCATCTTGTTATATGGTGAGGTTTCAGGGCAATGTTTACAATCAGGTTGCTATGTTTAAGGGGGCAAGCAATGTGGGATAGAAGCCTGGTTGGTGCATTCTCCTGCATACCCTGACCCACCACGCCTGACAGAACTCGCTCCAGCACTGTGTCCCAGTTGAACTCCTTGGATTCCATGAAGCAATTACTAAACTCCCAATGCAACAGCAATAAACACATATAGAATCCTACCTGGTACCACACCTACATTCTTGTAAGGTGAACGACTTGGCAGATACAAATTGTGAGAGAAGATCACTCCTCCTAAACACCGTTGGAACTGAAAATATAACCAATGGATGAGCTTCCTAGTTTTACAACATTATACATAAATCCATGTTCAGTAAAATGAATATTTTAGATCTGTGAATGATATATATTTCATGATGAATTTCGAATAGCATATATATTGCGAGTTTTTAATGTGTTTGTGTGTATGTATATATATGTGTATATATATACATACACACATTCTCCAGATTTTTCAAAATATGAAATATTTGTATCTTAATATACACTCCCTTAATTCATTCATATTCATGTATGTGGATTTATGATGATCTTTTCTAAATATTATTCTCAGAAATATTCATCCACCTGAAATACTTCTTTGTTTTTTGTACTGAAAACTAACTTCAGTGAATGTTGCATACAAATCCTAATATATCTAGAGTAACTGACCCAGTTTAACCTCAATGCAAGAAGATTCAAATGGAACATGATGTGTATTTTGATGTTCATTTTAATTCAACACTGGTACATTACTATTTCTTCAGTTTATGCACATCATAGGATATATATTTCATCAAAAAGATGACAAAATTATAGGCGTTTTTTCACTTTCAATCACTTCCTACTTTAGAACACATGTATTCTTCCATATTTCTTAACTGGTCTTCTCAAGATTCTTTTTTCCAAACACATTATTTTCGATTTTCATAATCACATTGAAGCAAAACTCACACACCCTTCATGATAAACCATAACCCTAATATTAACATTGATGTATAACTTGTTGGAATGAATGATTGTATATCAATATAAGATTTTTCATATTTTCAGATATCAATTCAATCCACCATTTAAAGTGGAACCAGTTATATTACTTATTCACAGTTGGTCTATTCATGCATTATCTCTATATTCATAGACACAGGGTACACCTGTTTGTACCCCAAATACTAATTTATAAGTCTTCAAAATATTGCTCCCAAAAATGGTGGAAGAAATTCTTATGTCACCCGATCTATATATACATTTTATCACAGTAATATTCTGGACACAAAATTCAAAGGTCAAACTTTTATTTGTACCAAAGCCTAAATGGAAAGTGAACATGGATTACTAAAATCATCAATTTCCAATTTGCCTAATGCTTTCAAATATCAATCCTATTGATGACTACATATTCGTTTCTTCCTAAGATTATATATTCAAACTCAACCCTGTTGAAAATGTCTAATCCTATCACTGACTTTATACTTTGCCTGATTTTGTAATGTCTGTATTGATATCTGCTTTCCAACATATTTTCTCCAATTCATCATTGTGACTGACTCTTCACTTGTGTTGACATTTCCATTCACTCTGTAACCGAAACCCTATTGCTAAATAACTTTTGTTCCAAATTTTATACTAACTCTTCTTCCTAAACCTACTGACTATCCTCCTAATTTTACCGACTATCACTTTTGAATGGATGTTCTCATCTACATTCAATCATCCAAGTAAATGTAGGGCGAGTGTCAGAGGATGAGACCACCAAGAGACTATCTCATGCAACAGAAAGGGTTTATTTGGGGTCCAGCATGCTGGGGCTCAGAGCTCACTTGAATAGAGCAGAGAGCCCTGAGAACATCTTAAGCAGAGCTTATATAATTTTCTTGGAGAGGGCAGGGAGGGAAGTTTATTGATGGGTCAGGGCGAGTAAGCGGTTTGTGTGTAAACGCGTGAGGGAGTACATTCTGCAGTTTGGCAGTTGGGGACAGCACATTCTGGGAACAAGATTAGGAAACATTTCTCAACATTTCAACAGTGTTTTGTTAAGCGTACAGAAAAACAGGAAGTGACAAGTACATATTTTATTAACATTTCATTCCCCACTTCTTCTTCTGGCTACTTTTAATCATAAAAGTGATTGTTGGGGGGTGTCACATTTTATGTATGCTAGTGGGGTATTAACATAAGTTTAACTTGTCCAATTTGAGCTTGGAGAAAAGAAATTACATGGTTGAGAAACAGGGTTTTATAGTAAGCAATAAAATGAGGATTATTATTGGACCGGCCAGGGTTGATTAAAATGTAGTTAACCAGGGGGACTGTGTAAACCAAGACTCAAACCACCAATTTTGGGTCTCTATCTCTCTTTGATGCTCTTCAAGGCATCTTTTTAATTTACTCATAGTGTTTGTTACAACTCCAGTATGGTCGACATAAAAAAAAAAAAAAAAAAAACAACAAAACAACATTCTTTCCTCAATGCAGCACAAAGGCTCCCTTCTCTCATGAAATGGAGGTCCAACCCTCGACTTTTCTGTAAAACAACTTCTGCCGCAGTCTTTGGCTGGGCACAAATCACGAGTCTCCACACAGCTTGTAGATTCAAACAGCAATTCTTTATTCCCGAACTCACACCGGCCGTCTACAAACACGCTCTGGGGGAATCCACGTTCTCTGCCCAAATCCACTCTCTCCCAAATCCACTCTGCATGGGCTTCTGTCTCCCAAAATATACTGTCTGACCCTAAGCACTCAAGAGGAACTCAGCAGCAGGATACGCCCTATTCTAAAGGGGGAACACCCTAATCTCCTATTATGCTAAACTGCCCTATTCTAAAGGGGGAACACCCTAATCTCCTATTATGCTAAACCGCCCTATTCTAAAGGGGGAACACCCTAAACACGGATCCTGCCTGGTCCTTGAGCAAGGTCACCTTTCAGAAGTCCTTCCACTAGACAGCATGGGAGTAAGCTGGCAAGGAATTTGTCATACCTACTTGGCTGATGGCTCCCAGCAAACTTCAAAGAGAGAGGTAAAAGATTCCTGCAAAGCTGTGATGGAATTTTCTAATATCTTTAAGTTTTGATCTATTGCTGCTTCTAATTGGGTCATTTGTTGTGTCCCATGGACCAGGGCAGTGGTTCCTGTGCGAACCTGGGCAGCAACTCCTATTCATAATAGAATGGCTAAGGTGAGAGATATATGTTCCCACCTGAACCGGGTTGTATGCCCCTCTATTTGATCTTCAAATGAACCTGCGTCATAATAGAGCACTCTGGGAAACATCTGCACCATTACACAATTAATCACTTCTGTTGACCATTTCATAAAAACATAAACAACGTTTAAGTATATAGAATTATATTGTTGTAGGGACGGAAAAGGCAAGGCACCTAAGATAGCACCAAAGACAAGGAAACAGTCATATTTGGTTGCAACCAGATTCAGAGGGCATTGCTTCTGTTGTAATCAATTAATCCCCTGAAACCCAAGTTTAGGTAGTTTCAGAATTTTGTACCCAACATGTAAGGGAAGGGGCTCTGAAGTTCACAGTCTGCAGAAGTTCACAAAGAGCAGTTTTTGTTTCTGATTTTTCCTCAGTTCTGGGCAAGTTAAATTTTCAAGGACACCTGGGTGCGGGAGAGCTTTTTTTTCCCCTTTTTTCCCTCTGCCAGCTGTTTCCACGGAGCCCAGTTTGCAACTTATCCATCTTACAAATATAGCCATCTCTATGAAGCCCCAGCTCAAGGCCAGAGGCCTTGATCACATATGTTGTGAAAAACTAGTAAGGGTGTGTCTAGCTCAGGAGTGCTGATTTTTTTCAGCCAGTTGCCAGGTAGACCAGGGCAACACAAAAAGAGGAAGTTTATCTACACTGAACTCTTTTATAGGGACTCTTTCGCTGAAAGTCCTAAAGTTAGCCATGGTGAAAACTTCTGGATAAGGTCAGTTAAGACTTTCCTGTGGGCCTGGTACAGAGGGGGAAGACGGGAAATGCAGGGCTGAGGGCAGCTCTTTGGGTCTGAGAATGAGGAAGGAGAGATGTAAAAGAATAATGGAAAAGGGTTTTGAGATCTTCCTAGCACCAAAAACATGAGTAGTAGAACGGGTAGAACAGAGAGGGAGATGGGAGTGAGTATCCCAAAAAGCCTGTAAGGGACTTTAAATTCTTAGTAACCTGTTTTCAGTGATGACAAAGCAACTTTAAAGGCCATTTTCATTACATCTTGGATAGGGGTCTGAGGGCTCTTCTCAGCTGGTTTGAGCTTTAGGTTAGCTGGTAAGAGGACCTGGTGGGACCTAGTGTGGGCACTGACAGGAGAAGAGAGGAGTGAGTGAGTGGAGGGTTACCTCAGTACCTGCTACCTCAGCAAGGGGGCAATGGTCTGAGAAACTGTGGAGGTTTGGGTTTTTAATATAGTAATTGGAGGGGAGAAATCAAGTTGATGATGTGGGAGTGACAACAGAGAGTCTAGAGCAGAAGGCTGAGGGTGAGCATGTATTGGAGAAGCATAGTTCACGATGTGAGCAAAGGAGAGAAAAGGCCTCCACATAGAGGAATCTCCTTTCACCCTTTTGAGCACTTGCAGATGTTAAAAAGGTCACACAGAATTTGAAGATCTAGAGACCCCTCAGGGGGCCATCAGTTTTGGTTGTCTAATTGGTAATATGGCCAATGCTGTGTACAGAATTTGATGAGGAGTTTGGGTTCCATGTGGCAGTCCCTGTATGCTCACATCCCCATGACTTACAGAAGATGTTGGCGTTTCCAGCACACAGCCTTGACTGTTTGTGGCTTTGATAGTACACTGGGCAAACATAGTAATCTAGGCTAGCCAACCAGCATCTGGCTCGCGTGTCCCTACATCAATAATGTTTGTTTCCATTATCTATGGTATGGAAGGAATTTAATGGAATTTTAGTGGGATCCTCTTCATTAGGGATATCCCAATAGGGAAGACCTATACGCAGCTGACAAATGTCTGGCTGGAGAGATGGCCACCAGGTCCCTAAGCGGGCTGTATGCAAGATAGACCATACTTCCTTTCCAGTAGGATTTGTGATCAGACATCGCTGCTGAACAGGCTTATGAGGGTTAGGACTACTGGTGGTCAAGGGGAGAGTCTATAGCATTATCCACACAGTGAATCCACAATTTGAAAGGGTTTCCAGTCTTTTCCAGTTTCCAGCCAGAGTCTGGACAGGGAACAGGCTTGAGATGAGAGGTAGGGATCCAGGAAGTGATTTTGACTACCTTTACCCTGTAGGTGTTATAAGTAGCACCTGGTATGGTCCTTTTCAGGGGAGTTCCAGGGATGACACCAGATGTCGTCTTACATAGATGAAGTCTCTATTTGATATCACTGTAGAGTCCCCTCATCCCCAGGTTGGTAGGCAGTGGCCATCTGTTTTCACAGGTGTCTCTGAGTTCTTTCAAGAGCTTTAAGTCTGTTAAGCAAGGGGGTGTGGAAGGAATCGTTAGGTCTTAGAGTTGGGGTAGGACCCTTACTGGAGGAGGGACACCATAGAGAATTTCACAGGGTGTGAGGTTACACAAAGAAATAGATTGAGTATTTCTTGCATGAAACAGTACATAAAGCAGGAGCATAGTGCAATCTTTTATGCCGGTCTCTAAGCTTAATTTCGTTATGGTCTCTTTAATGGTTCTATTCATTCTTTCTACCTGTCCTGAACTCGGGGGTCTGTAAACACAATGTAATTTCCAATTAATCCCCAGGGTCCTTGCTAACCTCTGAGTTACCTGGGCCACGAACGCCGGTCCATTATCAGACCCTATTACTTTAGGCAGGCCATACCTTGGAAAAATATCTTCCAGAATCTTCTTGACCACCATTTGCGCTGTTTCATTTTTTTTTCTTTTCTTTTTTTTTGGGGGGAAAGCTTCAATCCATCCTGAAAATGTATCTACAAAGACTAGGAGATATTTAAGTCCATTCCTTGCTGGCTTAATTTCAGTAAAGTCCACTTCCCAGAATTGTCCTGGTCTGGTTCCTCGTAGGTGCTTTCCTGCAGGAAGCTTGGAAGGGTAAGAATTAACCAATTGATGGACCCAACAGGCTTTTGTTATCCATTCAGTTGTTTCCTTTCACTGTGAGTCGGTTAGTGGAAAACTGTTTTTGATCCTTCAAAAATGAATGCAGTTTCTTTGAACCAAGGTGAGTGATTTGATGTACATTTTCTACTGACATAGTTAGAGCCGTGATTATAGGAGTTTTTACTGAAGGATTTAGAAATTCCACTTGGGGGCCTTCAGGGTTAAAAGTTATTTTGGCCCAGAGCTTTGTGAGCAGATCTCTGCCAATCAATGGGGCCATGCATTCTGGGATTACTAGGAAGGAGTGATGGATTTTTCCTTTCCCCTGGTCCATGGTCCTCTTAGTTGTCCAAGCCTGATATTTACTGCCATTAGCCCCTTGAATTAGAGACCTTTTATTTGATAGAGGTTCCAATGGGGCCTTAAAGGCAGAATATATTGCCCCTGTATCCACTTCAATGTATACTGGGGTCCCCTCCACTTCAAAAGTTAACCTGAGCTCAAGGAGAGGATCTGAGCCCCGACTTTCTTAGTAATCCTACAGAGTCAGAATGTCCAGCTGGCCTGGCTGTCTCTTTCTAGGGCACTCTTTAGCCCAGTGTCCTTTTTTTTTAGAGTAGGCACATTGAATTGAGGCCAGGGGTGGCCTCTAGTGTGGTCCCCGGTGTCCCTTCCTGTCTCCATGTTTCTTAATTTCTGGTCTATTTGTTGTTGTGACCAGGACCTTAGTCAATGCCTTAGTCTGTCTTTTGTTTCTTTTATCCTCCCTTTGCTCCATACTCTTCCTCAGTTTCTCTCTTAGTATACCTTCTTGGCTTCTCTGACTAAACCTCTCAAAGTCATATCTTGTAATCCATCTAAGCATTGTAACTGTCTTTTAATATCCAGAACAGCTTGCCCAATAAAGGCCACCATGACAGATGCCTTTTGATTCTCTGCCTGAGGATCGAAAGGAGTAAATCTCTTATATGCCTCCATAATTCCCTGTAGGAACATGGAGGGACATTCATCAGTCCCTTGAATAATCTCTCTTACCTTGGCCAAAATAGTTGATCGCCTAGCGGCCACTAAGATACCCACTATTAGAGCCCGGCAATAAGAGGAAGGATGCTCATTACCTTCACAGGTTTTGGGGTCCCAGTTGGGTCTGTGCAAGGGAAAGGCAGCTTTGCATATGTTGGGAAGTTTTGTCGGTCACCCATCTGGTCCGAGAATATTTTTTTCTAGAATCCAGGAAGATTCTCTTTTGTTCCTCTGTCATGAAGAGAGTCCCTAGGAGTTGTTGGCAGTCATCCCAAGTAGGCTGGTGTGAAAACATCAATGATTCAACCACACCTGAGACCCAGGTGGGATCCTCAGTAAAAGGGGGATTGTTATTTTTCCAGTTATTTAGGTCTGAAGAGGAGAAAGGTAAAAACTGGTAGGCTTGCACTTTTCCCCCATGGTTGTCATCAATCATTGTTCCTTAGAAATGGAGAGGGAGCATCACGGGAGTTCCAGGGATTTCAATCATTCAACGCCGGCAAATTCCTTTAGCCGGGCCAGCATCCTCCAGGGGAGGAGGGGGTGTGTTTGCTGCAGGGGAGTTATTTGGAGTGCGCTGGGCTCGCTTAGCTTCCTCCAATGGCGGACAGGCTGAGTCAGCAGCAGGGGAATTACTTAGAGGGTGTTGGGGGTTGGGGGACGAGGGCAGGGAATAAGTAGTAGGACGAGAGTCCAGTAGAGTCAAATCTTGTGACTCAGGGAGAACAGAGGTTGAAGGAGGAGGAGGAGCAGAAGGTTTGAGAGAGCATGAGGGAAGGAGTAGGAGTGGGGGCAGGGGCAAGGAAAAGCTTCACACATGGAGGAGGAGAATTGCAGATGTCCTGAAAAGTTAAGATATATGTCTCTTGATCCTGATGTCTATGTGGCGCTGGCTGAAAGTCAATATCTCTGACTTTTTAAATTAGTGGGAAGTAGAAAGATCCTTCTAGGGGCTATCTGAATCCAAAGGTGGGCCATTCTGAGGCACAGAGAGTCTGCCAGGTCCAGCGTTTTACTGAAAAAGAAAGATTCTGAGCCCTTAAGCGGACTTTGGTGCAATGATCAAGGGTCAGGGAAAGAGGCATTGAAGTGCTCTATCCCATTATGAAAGATAAACAATCAGTAAGAGCAACGACACATGACACAGACAAGACAAAACAATAAAGACAGGCAATGGACGTCCAACACTGAGACCAGGACTGAGTAGCCGGCAAAACCTGATGGGCTGGATATGCCGAATCTGAAACAAAATATCACTGAGTTGAGGAGACTATTGTTCCTCGATTTCCCGAGTTCTCTGGGGAGTCCCCCAGTGACGTGGCCTGTGGCTCTATGACATGTCTGTCAGCCATCGTCGGAGAGAGCTCACACTCTTCATCAACAGCCATTTTGCCAAGCCCTAACCTGAAACCTGAAACCAGAAAGAGGCGCCTTACATAGCCCGAGAGGAGCCCGTTGGGGTCTCTCATCTGCCGCTGCTGGATCTCAGTGGAACCTCCATATGTAAAGGTCGGGCGAGCGTCCGGGGAAGAAACCACCAAGAGACTGTCTCATGCAAAAGCAAAGGGTTTATTATGGGTCCAGCATGCTGGGGCTCAGAGTTCACTTGAATAGAGCAGAGAGCCCTGAGAACAGCTTAAGCAGAGCTTATATACTTTCCTTTGAGAGGGCAGGGCAGGATGTTTATTGATGGGTCCGGGCGAGTGAGCTGTTTGTGGGCAACTGGGTGAGGAAGTACTTTCTGCAGTTTGGCAGTTGAGGACAGAACATTCTGGGAACAAGATTAGCAAACAGTTCTCAAGATTTCAACAGTGTTTTATTAAGCATACAGAAAACAGGAAGTGATAAGTACCTATTATATTAACCTTTCGCTACCGAGTACACTTTGCCAGATTTCCTAATGTCTCTATTGATATCTGCTTTCCTACATATTTTCCCCAGTTCATCATTGTGACTGACTCTTCACATGTGGTGACATTTACATTCACTCTATACCCGAAACCCTATAGCTAAAGAACTTTTGGTCCAAATCCTATGCTCACTCTCCTTTCTAAACCTACCGACTATCTTCCTAATCCTACTGATTATCCCTTTTTGACTGGAAGTTCTCTTTGACAATCAATCATCCAAAATACATGGAACTTTGCCATTGTATATTGATGTATCTGAGACATCTGTGCAGAAAATAAATCAAAGCTCAGTATCACAATCAAGGTCCCAATGCTCTTCTGGGCTTCAAATCTTAAATAGATTTCTGTTTTCATACTTATGTTTCACCTATATATTGTTGTAAATATCGCAGGTTTCCAATACCATTATTCATCCAGCAGAATGATTCCTAATGCAAATTGAACCTGTTATTAACCCTAACCATACACTGTTCCCTCAATATAACTTTACAGAAGAGCAGGGACAGAGTAGGTCTTACAATATAGGAATGTAGGGGAACTTCCTATTGCTAAGAAACTCAAAGGTACATGTAAAAATGATCCCTGGAGAAGTTGTAGGCAGCTATGAAGGAACTGAGTGAGCAAAAGTCATCTTCTCTTGCAAACAACCTGGTCAGGATGAAGGGATATGTCTGAATCAGCCTCTTTCTTCTTAATGTAGAGAAGAAGAACCAAACCAGGCTGTGTGGAGAGCTGTTCCCGGTTGCCTATGGTTAATATACCATTCAAACTCGTGAAACTGTAACAGGAAGCAGGGGCAGCCTTCATTTCAGGGGACCCTTGGAAGCAACTGTTAGGACAAAGTGGTTGCAAATGGTGTGAGCTCATTCAGTTCCTAAAGGAAGTGACCTCAGACCTCACCTCACATCCTTGGTGATAGAACTCTCTGAATTTGGGATCAAAGAATCCAGGCACCCAAATCCCATTCCAGTCCCAGTAGCAGTGGTCTCACTTCTTTGGATTTACCAAGGACAGAATCAGTCTTTGTTGGTACCTACTGATATGAGGATTGCCAAAAGCCAGGAAAGCTCTGAAGAGTGGCCTTTCCTGAGAAAGCAGGTAGTGGATCACCGCTGCCTCCTGACAACTTTACAGAGTTGGCCAAGGAAACCAGATCTGAAACAGGACAGGCAATTTCGGGGGAACATAGTTTGGCCCAATAGTCAGAGGACACTCCGGATAGTCAGAGACCTACTTGGGGGAAGAAGGTGCTTTGTGGGTGTGGGTGTGTGTTTGTGCTTTTGTCTCATGTTCTCAGAATAGGTAGGAATGGCGGTTTGTTTGGTTTGGAGTGAACTGTTTCTAATAAGTGATTTGATAAAGCAAGTGTTTCTATGTCTGTGTATCCCATTGTGTCCTTGGTTGTAGACATTAGAAAAGAGAATGCATGAATGGATGTGTCCTGTCTGGTAGAAAGCTTCCCAGCATTCATCCAGCCGAATATATGAATGCACTGTGGCTTCCCTTATCGATGGGCAACACCTGCTATTTTTCTAAGTTCTGGTTTTATTTTTAAATTCTGGCCACTCTCCAGAATAGGCTCATGGTTTTGTGTCCAAGAGAAGTACCACCTTCAAGCTCTGTGACATGGCCATGTACTGGATAGCTGAAGGGAATGGCGAGCAACTAAGAAAACTCAGATATCAGTGTGACCAGTAAAGTCTCAGTGGAAAAACCGTGCTTTGGGCCTTTTGCTTACCTTTTGTTCTATTCCCCTGTATGTCAGGAATTTCTTTGCCTCAGGCCACACCTTCGTGAAGCCGGAACAAAACACTTTTCAAATGGAAATGAATGGGCCTCACCTGTGGCTCTTTGCCTAATTGCTTTAGAAAGGGGTGTGTCTGAATCAGCCTCTTGGCCCTGTGTGAGGCTGTGGCTTAGATTCTTAGCACCTGATTGATATAAAGAAAGATCCCATGTGTGAATCCAAAACCAAAATGCCCAAAAGAGGAGTCATTGAGGATAAAGTCTCTTGCCTTCCACTGTAAGGTTCCTGAACGCCATCAAGTGAGAATAGGGATCATTTGGGTCAAATGATTTCTTCAAAGCCCTGCACATGCTAGCCCAGTGGTGTTTGTGTTTTCTTATGACTCCAATTCACATAAAGATTCTAAACCCCACTGTCAGTAGGCCTCAAATTGGAGAAGCAGAGCAGTATTACAGCAGGCCTATTTGATCACTCCTGGGTTACAGGAAGGGTGTTCAGGCCACCCTGACATTAGGAAAATAAGGGGCAAGGAAGCCTATTTTGGACACTGTCTTGGGCTGTGTCCTTCATGGAAACTTCCAGCCAGAGGTTAAGATGAGTGTCTATATGCAATAAGATGAGGGTCATGTGGGAATGTTTTGGTTTAATTTTGGTCATTTGTGTTGGGGTTGGAAGAGATGAGTAGGTCAACCAGGACTTGAAATCTGGTGTGATTCCCCTTAGAGACTGAGTTATGGAACTGAACTCAGAGAAGTATTGGCATGAATTGTTTTGAGTTTTTAGGAGGCCACACATGAGACTCGCTCTTGGAAACTGAGACCTAGGCCCAGGCTGGCTTTCCACAGAGCACTGGGAATCTCACCCAGGATATCACAAGATTTTATTCTGAAAGACTTGGCAGCCATAGTGAAAACACACATAGACCTCACACTGTAGACCTCAATGGGCCTGGCTTCATGTGACCTTTTGGCCACTCTTTGGGAAGACTTGCCTTTGAGTGTCCTCCAGAGATTTCATTGAAATGAGCTTCCTCACAATTTAATGGTTCCTAAATGAATTGAAACCCACAGTGCCTCCAACTTCCACCTTAAAAAATGGCTAGATAAATACCATAAAATTTTTGAAATTCCTATGACCAGGTGGCACTGGAGAACCTTTGTATGCTCTATTGCTGATCATGAGTGCCTTTATTGACTGAGTTTCATTAAAATGGTGTAGAAGAGAGATGCCAGTAAGTTGGATACTCCTCAATTGTAGGCGCAAGCTTTGGTGTGCAGGTTTGTGATAAAACATCCGTGGTGGGGCCATGTGGATCTGCCATTGCTTCCAAATGGCATGTGACTGACGTGGTGCAGCCAGGAAACCCTTATATGTAAAGGCATATTGGTATATGGAGAATTTTTAGGGCAATGTTCATAATCAAGTTGCTATGGACAAGGGGACAATCTATGTGGGCTAGAAGCCTGGTTGGTGCATTCTCCTGCAGTCCATGACCCACTACACATGACAGAACTCCCTTCAGCACTGTGTCCCAGTTCAACTCCTTGTATTTCGTGTAGAAAATACCAATCTCCCAGTGTAGCAGCAAGAAACACCACGAAAAGTGGAGAATGACCAAATGCCTTCACAGTCCACACGGGGAGACTCTTAGACCCCAGTGGTCACAGTTTACTTACAAAGAGAGAATTCAGTACTGTAGCCTAGTGTTCATTGGAAAATAAGAAACCACGTCCTCCAGGTCACATAGATGTAGACCCAGCTCTGATGGTCTCACTAGAAAGAAAGCTAAAGCTCCTGACAACAACATATATTTTGAATTCCCAACATCAGAGGCAGTTTCTCAAGAAGACTTTAGGCCAGAAGAGCTACAAGTATGTGGAGTGTTTACCTTGTCCCTTACATTTGGAAACTCCTCTACCACATCCAAGGTTGTGAACTCCTTTGAATTTTCCATTCCAGATATATATTCACAGATTTTCCAACTCTTCTCCTCTAATTGCGTCTTATTTGGGGCGAAGGTAATGTGAAGCCATTGTTCTGGATGAGAGTGGGAAATTTATTGTGTAGCTCATATTTGCATGCACATTGGATTCATTTTCCTTTTTTCCATTCAAAATACTGAATCCCTGACACTAACCCATACCCTACTAGACTCTGACTACTAATCCTACTATGATGGAGAATAATAACACAAACAGAATAGAAATACAAGCCGTTAAGAGGAAGCATGGTGTATAGTTGGACTTGCCTTTTGCATGATAAAGGGTAGGTGTTATATATCTAGTCCATTTTTCATTGAAATAGTTCTCTATGTGTTTTTTTCCTTTAATTTTTATTGTTGGTTGTTCAAAACTTTACCTATTGCTTGACATATCATATTTCACACTTTGATTCAAGTGGGTTATGAACTCCCATTTTTACCCCGTATACAGGTTTCAGCATCACATCTGTTACACATCCACTGTTTTGCGTATTGCAATAGTAGTGTCTGTTGTAGTCGGCTGTCTTTCCTATCCTCTACTATCCCCCATCCCCTCCCCTCCCATCTTCTCTCTGAACTCCATCTACTGTAATTCATTTCTCCCCCTTTGTTTTTCCCCCCTTTCCCCTAACTTCCTCTTGTATGTAATTTTGTATAACCATGAGGGTCTCCTTCCATTTCCATGCAATTTTCCTTCTCTTTCCTTTTCTCTTCCACCTCTCACCCCCGTTTAATGTTAATTTTCTTCTCATGCTCTTCCTCCCAACTCTGTTCTTAGTTACTCTCTTTATATCAAATAAAACTATTGGCATTTGTTTTTTTTTTTTAGGGATTGGCTAGCTTCACTTAGCATAATCTGTTCTAATGCCATCTATTTCCCGGCAAATTCTATGATTTTGACATTTTTTAATGCAGAGTATTATTCCATTGTGTATAAATGCCACATTTTTTTTCCTTCGTCTATTGAAGGGCATCTAAGTTGGTTCCACACTCTTGCTATTTTGAATTGTGCTGCTATGAACATCAATGTAGCAGTGTCAGTGCAGCATGCACTTTTTAGGTCTTACGGAATACACTGAGAAGGGGAATAGCTGGGTCAAATGGTGGTTCCATTCCTAGCTTCCAAGAAATCTCCATACTTCTTTCAAATTGGCTGCACCAATTTGCAGTCCCACCAGCAATGTACAGGTGTACCCTTTTCCCCACATCGTCGGCAGCACTTGTTGTTTGACTTCATAATGGCTGCCAATCATACTGGAGTGAGATGGTATCTTAGGGTGGGTTTGTTTTCCATTTTTCTGACTGCAAGAGATGGTGAGCATTTTTTCATGTACTTATTGATTGATTGTATGTCCTCATCTGAGAAGTGTCTGTTCAGGTCCTTGGACCATTTGTTGATTGGGTTATTCGTTTTCTTATTGTTTAATTTTTTGAGTTCTTTGTATACTCTGGATATTAGGGCTCTATCTGAAGTGTGAGGAGTAAAGATTTGTTCCCAGGATGTAGACTACTTATTTACCTCTCTTATTTTTTCTTTTGATGAGAAAAAACTTTTTAGTTTGAGTAAGTCCCATTTGTTAATTCTAGTTTTTAACTCGTGTGCTATGGGTGTCCTATTGAGGAATTAGGAGCCCAACCCCACAGTATGTAGATCATAGCCAACTTTTTCTTGTATCAGATGCAGTGTCTCTGATTTGCTATCAAGCTCCTTAATCCATTTTGAGTTAACTTTTGTGCATGACGAGAGAAATGGATTCAGTTTCTTTTTGTTGCATATGAATTTCCAGTTTTCCCAGAACCATTTGTTGAAGATGCTATCCTTCCTCCATTGCATGCTTTTAGACCCGATTGGCATTGCATTTAACATATAGAGAATTTTGGTTATATTGCCATTTTGATGATGTTAGTTCTGCCTATCCATGAACATAGTATATTTTTCCATCTTCTAAGATCTTCTTCTATTTCTCTCTTTAGGGTTCTGTAGTTTTCATTTTATAAGTCTTTCACCTCTTTTGTTAGGTTGATTCCCAAGTATTTTTTTTTTGTGTGTGTGTGTGTGTATATTTTGAATGGAGTGGTTGTCCTCATTTCTATTTCAGAGGATTTGTTGCTGATATACAGGAATGCCTTTGATTTATGCGTATTGATTTTATATCCTGCCACTTTGGTGAATTCATTTATTAGCTCTAATAGTTTCTTTGTATACCTTTTTGGGTCTAAGTATAGAATCATGTCATCTTCAAATAGTGATAATTTACGTTCTTCTTTTCCTATTTTTATGCCTTTGATTTCTTTAATCTCTCTAATTGCTCTGGCCAGTGTTTCGAGAACTATGTTGAACAGAAGTAGTGAGAGAGGGCATCCCTATCTTCTTCCAGATTTTAGAGGGAATGCCTTCAAATTTTCTCCATTCAGAATGATGCTAGCCTGAGGCTTAGCATAGATTGCTTTTACATTATTGAGGTATGTTCCTGTTATCCCTAGTTTTTCCAGAGTTTTGAACATAAAGGGATGCTGTACATTGTCGAATGCTTTTTCTGCATCTATCGAGATGATCAAATGGTTCTTATTTTTAAGTCTATTGATGTGATGAATAACATTTATTGATTTCTGTATATTGAACCAGCCTTGCATCCCAGGGATGAATTCTACTTGATCATGGTGCACAATTTTTTTAATATGTTTTTGTATCCGATTCGCCACAATTTCATTGAGGATTTTTGCATTTTTCCTGAAATAGCTTGAAAAGTAATGGTATTAGTTCCTCTTTAAAGGTTTTGTAAAACTCTGCTGTATACCCATCCGGTCCTGGGCTTTTCTTAGTTGGTAGTCTTTTGATGGTTTATTCTATTTACTCAATTGTTATGGGTCTGTTTAGGTTGCCTATATCCTCCTGACTCAATCTGGGCAGATTATATGACTTGAGAAATTTATCGATGCCTTCACTATCTTCTATTTTATTGAAGAATAAGAATTCAAAATAATTTCGGATTATCTTCTGTATTTCTGAACTATCTGTTGTGATACTGAATTCTCCCTATTCTTTTCTTTGTTAGCTTGGCTAAGGGTCGGTCGATTTTATTTATTTTTTCAAAGAACCATCTTTTAGTTTTGTCAATTTTTTCAATTGTTTCTTTGTTTCGATTTCATTAATTTCAGCTCTGATTTTAATTATTTCTTGGCTTCTACTTCTTTTGCTGTTGTTTTGCTCTTCTTTTTCTTGGATTCTGAGATGAAGTATGAGATCATTTATTTGTCTTTTTTTTTTCCTTTTTTTAAGGAATGAAATCCAAGCAATGAATTTTGTTCTTAGAACTGCTTTCAATGTGTCCCGTAGATTCTGATATGTAATGTCTGTGTTTTCATTTATCTCTAAGATTTTTTTAATTTCCTCCTTGATGTCTTCTATAACCCATTGATCATTCAGTAACCTATTTTTCATTCTCCATGTGATACATGATTTTTCCTTCTTTCTTTCATTGTTGATTTTCAGTTTCATTTCCTTATGATCAGATAAGATGCCTGGTATTATATCTACTCCTTTATATTGTCTAAGAGTAGCTCTGTGACATAATATATGATTTATTTTTTGAGAAGTATCCATGTGCTGCTGAGAAAAAAGTGTAACTGCTTGATGTTGGGTGGTATATTCTATATATATATATATCATAAGTCTGGGTTATTAATTGTGTTATTGAGTTCTATAGTTTCATTATTCAACTTTTGTTTGGAAGATCAGTCCAGTAGTGAGAGAGGTGTGTTTGAGTCTCCCATGAGTATTGTATATTGGTTTATTAGAATCTTGAACTTGAGAAGAATTTGTTTGATGAACATAGCTGCACCAATGTTTGGGGCATATATATTTATGATTGTTTTGTCTTGTTGGTGTATGGTTTCCTTGAGCAGTATGTAGTGTCCCTCTTTATCCCTTTTGATTAACTTTGGCTTGAAATCTATTTTATTTGATATGAGTATGGACACTTCTGCTTGTTTCCGAAGTCCATATGAGTGATATGATTTTTCCCAACTTTTCACCTACAGTCTATGTATATCTTTTCCTAACAAATGTGTCTCCAGTAGGCAGCCTATTGTTGGGTCTTGTTTTATGATCCATTCTACTAGCCTGTGTCTCTTAATTGGTGAGTTTAAGCCATTAACATTTAGGGTTATTATTGAGATATGGGTTGTTCTTCCAGCCATATTTGTATATTTATGTTACTAAACATGGTTTGTTTTCCTCCTTGATTATTTTCCCCCCTTTACTCCTCTACCTCCCACTGTTGGTTTTCATTGTTATTTTCCATTTCCCCTTCCTGTGATGTTTTGCCAAGGATGTTTTTAAGAAATCGTTTTCTAGCTGCAAATTCTTTTAACTTTTGTTTATCGTGGAAAGTTTTAATTTCATCTTCTATCCTGAAGCTTAATTTCGCTGGATACACAATTCTTGGATGGAACCCATTTTCTTTCAGTGTTTGAAAAATGTTATTGCAGGATCTTCTAGCTTTCAGAATCTGTGTTGAAAGATCAGCTGTTATCCTGATTGGTTTACCACTAAATGTAATCTGCTTCCTTTATCTTGTAGCTTTTAAAATTCTCTCCTTTTTCTGTATGTTGGGCATCTTCATTATAATATGTCTAGGTGTGGATCTCTTATGATTTTGCACATTTGGCATCCTGTAAGCTTCTAGGATTTGCGATTCTGTCTCATTCTACAAGTCTGGGAAGTTTTCTCCTTTATTTCATTGAATATATTGCTCATTCCTTTTGTTTGGACCTCTATACCTTCCTGTATCCCAATGACTCTTAAGTTTGGTCTTTTTATGTTATCCCATATTTCTTGGATGTTCTGCTCATGGTTTCTTAAAAGTCTTGCTGAGCTGTCTGTGTTCTTTTCAAGTTGAAATAATTTGTCTTCATTGTCTGATGTTCTATCTTCTAAGTGTTCTACTCTGCTGGTAGTATTCTCAATTAAGTTTTTAAGTTGGTTTATTGATTCCTGCATTCCTAGGATTTCTGTTTGTTTGATTTTATAATCTTTATCTCCCTGTATAGTTGATCTTATGCTTCTTGGATTTTTTTTATGTAATTCATTATCAAGGTGATCTTTCATTGTCTGATTTTGCTCTCTAATGTCTTCCTTGAGACTCCAGATCATCTGAAGCATGTATATCCTGAGTTCTTTATCTGACATTCCATCTTCTGCAGATATTACCTCTTCTAACGTTGACTTTACCTGCATTGCTTATGGTCCTTTCTTTCCTTGTCTTTTCATACTGTTCATATTCCTTTCTGCTTGGTGAAACTGTTGTGTTATTGAATTTTTCCCCTATATATTTATATTGCTCTTGTATAGTTTCAAAGTCTCCCTCGCAGGCACGGGTGGTGGCTCTGCCCCTCCTACA
This sequence comes from Callospermophilus lateralis, assembly GCF_048772815.1. Taxonomy (NCBI): domain Eukaryota; kingdom Metazoa; phylum Chordata; class Mammalia; order Rodentia; family Sciuridae; genus Callospermophilus; species Callospermophilus lateralis. The sequence goes on from NW_027511091.1 coordinate 128,776, forward strand.
ATTGGGACAATGTGCCTACCACACCAGCAGGCTGCTGGGCCTGTTCTGTAAGTCGGTAGCTGGTCCGCCTACCTTGAAGGTGCGAGCAGCAACTCTGCCCCTCTGCAGGCACTGGGCCTGTTCTGCCAGTGGGTCGCAAGTCGGGCTACTTTGCAGGCGTGGGCGGCAGCTTTGACCATCCGCGGGCCACTGGGTCTGTTTTGTCTGTCCCTTGCAGGTCTGTCTACCTTGCAGGCGCCTGTGGCTGCTCCGCCCCTCCCCCAAACGGGACGATGTGTCTACCATGCTGGCGGGCCATAGGCCTGGTCTGTCGGTGGTTGCAGGTCCACCTACCTTGCAGGCGCAGAGGGCGTCTCTGCCCCTCCGCAGATTGCTGGGCCTGTCCTGCTGTGGGTCACAGGTCTGCCTACCTTGCAGGCCCGGCGGCATTGCCCCTCCCCCAACCAGGGCGATGTGTTTTCCACGGTGGCGGGCCACTGGTCCTGTTCAGCCGGTGGGTCGCAGGTCCGCCTACCTTGAAGGAGCGATTGGCAGATCTGCCCCTCCCTCTCTCAATGTGTTTTTAAAGTTGACAAATATGTGAATTCCTGTCTCCCTTTCTCTGTAGCATATTCAGCACATGTATTTTTATATGCACATATAGAATCCTACCTGGTATCACACGTACATTTTTGTGAGGTTGCTGACTTGGCAGATACAAATTATGAGAAGAGATCACTCCTTCTAAACGATGTTGTAACTGAAAATTTAAGCTATGGGTGAGCTTCCTAGTTAAACAATATTACACATAAATCCACGCTCAGTAAAATGAAGATTTTTGGATCTGTGGATGATATATATTTCATGAAGAATTTCAATTGGCATATATATTGCTACTATTTAATGTCTGTTTTGTGTGTGTGTGTGTGTGTATACACACTCTTGTATATATATATATATATATATATATATATATATATATATATGCACACTCTCCATATATTTCAAAATATGAAATAGATGTGTCTTATGTACAGTCCCAAAATTCATTCATGTTCATGTATGTGGAATTATAATCAAATTTTCAAATTCATTCATGTTCATGTATGTGGAATTATAATCAAATTTTCACAAGATTATTCTCAGAAATATTCATCCACCTGAAATACATATTTGTTTCTTAGGACTGAAAACTAAATTCAGTGAATGGTGCATTCAAATCCTAATATTTCTACATTAACTGACTCAGTTTAACATCAATGCAAGAAGATTCCTATGGGACATGATGTTTATTTTGACGTTCATTTTTACTCAACACTGGTACATTACTATTCCTTCAGTGAATGCACATCAGAGGATATGTATTTCATCTACAATTTCACAAATTTATAAGCATTTGTTTCACTTTCAGTCACTTCCTGCTTCAGAACACATGTATTTCTCCAGGTTTCTTGACTGGTCTTTTTATGAGATTTTTTTCCCAAAAAAAATATTTTCAATTTCCATAATCAATTTTAAGCAAAACTCACACACTCTTCATGATAAACCATAATCCTCATATTACCATTAGATGTAAAACGGGTTGGAATGAATGGTTGTATATCAATATAAGATTTCCTGTATATTTTCACATTTCAATTCAATCCATTATTTGAAGTTGGAACCAGTTATATTATTTATTCACAGTATGGTCTATACATGCATATTCTCCATATTCACAGACAAAGAGTGCACCTGTTTGTTCCCCGAATACTAATTTATACATCTTCAAAATATTGCTCCCAGAAATGGTGGAAGAAATACTCAGGTCACCTTATCTACATATACATTGTATCACAGTAATATTCTGGACACAAAAAGCAAAAGTCACACTTATGATTGTACCAAAGCCTAAATGGAAACTGAACATGGATTCCTAAAAACATCCAGGTCCAGTTTGCCTAATAGTCTCAAATATCAATCCTATTGGTGACTACGTATTTGTTTCTTCCTAAAATTATATATTCAACCTAAATGCAGTTAATAATGTCTAATCCTATCACTCACTCTATACTTTGCCTGATTTCCTAATGTCTCTATTGATGTCTGTTTTCCTAAATATTTTCCCCAGTTCACCATGTGAGTGACTCTTCACATGTGATGATATTTACTTTCACTCTCTAAGCGAAACCCTATTGATAAAGAATTTTTGGTCCAAATCCTGTACTCACTCTTCTTCTGAAAGCTACTGACTATCTTCCTAATCTTACTGAGTTTCCCTGTTTGAGTGGAAGTTCTCTTTTCCATTCAATCATCCAAGGTACAAGGTCCTATGCCATTGATTATCGATTTATCTGAGACATATATGCGGAACATAATTCAAAGCTAAGTATCACAATCAACAGCTCAATGCCCTTCTGAGCTTCAAATCTTACCTAGATTTCTGTTTTCATACTTATATTTTATGTCTATGTTTTAATAAATATCACAGGTTCCCAGTACCATTATTCATCCAGCAGAATGATTCCTAACCCAAATCAAACGTGTTATTAAACCCTAAACATACACTGTTCCCACAATCTCACTTAACAAAAGACCAGGGACAGTGTTGGTCTTACAATACAGGAATGTAGGGGATATTCCATATGCTGAAAAACTCAAAGGTCCATGCAGATGTGATCCCTGGAGAAGATATAGGCAGCTATGAAGGACCTTAAAGGGCAAAACTCATCTTCCATTGCAAACAACCTGGTCAGGATGAAGGGTTGTATCTTAATGAGCCTCTCTGTTCTCAATGTAGAGAAAATGGACCAAACCAGGCCTGTGTGGAGAGCTGTTCCTGGGTGCCTATGGTTGATTCACCATTCTAACTTGTGAAAGTGTCACAGGAAGTAGGGGCAGCCTCTATCTCATGGGACCCTTGGAAGCAACTGTTAGGACAAAGTGATTGCCAAGGCAGTGTCCTCATTCACTACCTGAAGTAAGTGATCTCACCTCTCTTCCTTGGTGATGGAACTCTCTGAACTTGTGTGCAGAAGCCAGGCAACCAGAGCCAGTCCCAGTCCCAGTCCCATTGAGGTCACTTGTTTGGATTTACCAAGGACAGAATCAGTGTTTCCTGGAACCTACTGATGTGAGCATGGCCAAATGCCAGGAGAGCTTTGTAGAGGGGCCTTTCCTGAGAAAAAGGTACTTTCCCATTTCTGGCTCCTGACAACGTCACAGATTTGGCCAAGGAGACCATATCTGAGACAGGACAGGCCATTTGGGGGTACATAGTATGGCCTACCAGTCAGACGACACTCAGGATAGTCACAGAATTACTTGGGAGAAGGAGGTGTCTTTGTGGGTGTGGGAGTGAGTTTGTGGTTTTTTCTCAAGTTCTGAGAATAAGTAGGAAAGGCAGTTTGTTGGGTTTGGAGTGGACTGTGTCTAGTAATTCCTTTGACAATGTGAGTGTTTCTATATCTGTGTAACTCTCTGTGTCCGTGGTTGTATTCATTAGAAAAGAGAATTCATCTATGGATGTGTCCTGTCTAGTAGAAAGAATTCCAGCATTTATCCTGCCTAATTTATGAATGGACTGTGACTTGCCTTATCAATGGGCAACACGTACTATCTTCCTAAGTTCCTGTTTTCTTTCTGAATCTGGCCACTCTCCAGAGTAGGCTCATGTTTTTTTGTCCAAGTTATGTACCACCTCCAACCTCTGTGACATGGCCAATGTATTCTATAGCTGAAAGGAAAGGGAGCATCTCAGAAAACTCAGATATCAGTGTGACAAGGAAAGTCTCAGTGGAGAAAACCGGCTTTGGGCCTTTTGCTTCCCTATTCCTCTGTTGCCCTGAATGTCAGGAAGGTCTTTGCCTCAGGCCACCCCTTTGTGAATCCTGAAGAAAACAGTTTTCAAATGGAAATGAATGGGCATCACCTGTGGCTGTTTGCTAAAATGCTTTGAGAGATATGTGTGTGAATCAGCCTCTTGGCCGTGTGTGAGGCTGTGTCTTAGATATTCAGCGCCTAATGGATCTTAAGAAAGATCCCATGTGTTCATCCAAAACCAAAATGTCTAAAAAATCAGTCATTGTAGATGAAGTTTATTGCCTTTCTCTGTTAGGTTCCTGACCTCCAACAAGTGAATTTGGGGATCCTTTGAATTAATCGAGTTCTTCAAAGCCCTGCAGAGGCTAGCCCATATGTGCTTGGGTTTTCTAATGAATCCAAATCACATAAAGAATCTATACATGACAGTCAGTAGGCCTCAAATTGGAGAAGCAGAGCAGTATTAGTGGCAGGCCTATTAAATCACTCCTTGTTTACAGGAAGGGTGTCCAGGTCACACTGACTTTAGGCAAATGAGGGCAAGTTAGATTATTTCAGACTCTGTCTTGTGCTTTACCCCTCATGGAAACCTCCAGCCAGAGGTAATGATGAGTGTCTATATGGAAGAAGATGAGGGCAATGTGGGAGTGTTTTGGATTTAATTGTGGTCATTTATTTGGCTGTTGGAAGATAAGACTGGGTCCACCTGGGCTTTAACTCGGGTTTGATTCACCTTAGAGACTGAGTTCTGGAACTGACCTCAGAGAAGTATTCACATGAATTGTGTTGGGATTTTAGGAGGCCACGCATTAGACTTGCCCTTTGAAACTGAGATCTAAGCCCAGGGTGGCTTTCCACAAAGCACTGAGAATGTCAGCCAGGATATACCCGGATTTTATTCTGAAAGACTTGGCAGGCATATTTGAGAGTCAAAACACCCATGGACCTCACATTGTAGACCTCAATGGGCCTGGCCTCATGTGACCTTTAGGCCACTCTTTGGGAAGCATTGCCTGTGAGAGTTCTCCAGATCTTTCATTGAAATGAGCTTCCACAACATTTAATGGTTCATGAATGAATTGAAACCCACTGTGGCTCCAAATTCCTTTTTGAAAAATGGCTAGATAAATACCATGAAATTTTTAAAATTCCCATGACCAGGTGGCACTGGAGAACAGTTAGATCTCCTGATGCTCATCATGAGTGTACCAGACTGGGCCTTGATTTACTGGGTTTCATGAAAATGGCATAGAACAGAGATGCCAGTAAGTTGGAACCTTCTGAGTAGTGCGCCTTGAGCAGTTGTGGGCAGGTGTGTGACAAAACATCTGTGGTGGGGCCATGTGGATCTGCCATTGGCTTCCAAATAGCATGTGATTGACTTGCAGCAGCCAGCAGACCCATTTATGTAAAGGCACCTTGTTATATAGAGAGGTTTCAGGGCAATGTTCAGAATTGGGTTGCAATGGAAAAGGGGGCAATGTAGCAAGCAATGAGTGATAGAAGCCTGGATGGTGCATTCTCCTGCAGACTCTAACCCACCACAAGTGACAGAACTCCCTGCAGCACTGTGTCCCAGTTGAACTCCTTGTATTTTGTAAAGCAAATATCAAACTCACTGTGCAGCAGCAAGAAACACCACGAAAAGTGGAGGATGACCAAATGTCTTCACAGCGACACGGGGAGACACTAAGCCCCCAGTGGCCACAGTTTACCTACAAAGAGAGAATTCAGCACTGCTGCCCCATGTTCATTGGAAAATAAGAAAACATGTCGTCCAGGTCACATAGATGCAGACCCATCTTTGATGGTCTCACTAGAAAGAAAGCTAAAACTTCTGACAACAACTTATATTTCAAGTGCCCAATCTCACATGCAGTTTCTCAAACAGTCTTAGGCCAGAAGAGCTCCATGTTGGTGTTGTGTTTACCATGTCCCTTGCTTTTGGAAACTCCTCTACCATCTCGAAGTTTGTGAACTCCTGAGCATTTTCCATTCCAGACATGTATTCACAAATTTTCTAACTCTTCTCCTCTAATTGTGTCTTCCTTGGAGCGAAGGTAATGTCAAGGCATTGTTCTGGATCAGAGTGGGAAGTTTTGGGTTGCACATATTTGCGCACACATTTGATACAATTTCCAATTTTCCATTCAAAATACAGAATCCCTGACACTATCCCATACCCTACTTGACTCTGGCTACTAATCCTAATATGATGGAGAAAAATAACACAAACAGAATATAAATACAAGCAGTTCAAAGGAGGCATGATGTATATTTGGACTTGCCTTTTACATGATAAAGTTTATGTGTTATAAATTTAGTCAATTTTTAATTAAATAGTTCTCCATGTGTTTTTAAAGTTCAAAATATGTGTATTACTGACTCCCTTTCTCTGTAGCCTATTCAACATATGTATTTTTATATGCACATACTGAAAGCTACCTGGTATCACACCTACATTTTTGTGAGGTGGCTTCCTCAGCAAATACAAATTGTGAGAAGAGATCACTCCTCCTAAACGCTTTGGAACTGAATATTCAACCTATGGGTGAGCTTCCTAGTTGAACAAAATTATACATAAATCCATATTCTGTAAAATATATATTTTTGCATTTGTGGATGATATATATTTCATGATGGATTTCGATTGGCATTTATTACTATATTTTAAAGTCTGTGTGTGTGTGTATATATATATATATATATATATATATATATATATATATATATATATAGTCTCCATATTTTTCAAAATATGAAATATTTGTGTCTTATTTAGAGTCCCAAAATTCATTCATGTTCATGTATGTGGATTTATAATAAAATTTTCACAAGATTATTCTCAGAAATATTCATCCACCTGAAGTACATATTTGTTTCCTAGTACTGAAAACTAACTACAGTGATTGGTGCCTTCAAATCCTAATATTTCTACAGTAACTGAACCAGTTTAACATCAATGCATGTAGAATTCTATTGGACGTGTTGTGTATTTTGACGTTCGTTTGTATTCCACACTAGTACATTACTCTTTCTTAAGTTTATGGACATCATAGGACATATATTTCATCAAAAATTTCGCAAATTTACAGGCATTTGTTTCACTTTCAATCGCTTCCTGCTTCAGAACACATGTATTCCTCCAGGTTTCTTGACTGGTCTTTTCATGAGACTTCTTTCCAAACAAATTATTTTCGATTTTCATAATCAATTTGAAGCAAAGTCACACACTTTTCATGATAAACCAAAATCCTCATATTTCCATTAGATGTATAATGGGTTGGAATGAATGATTGTATATTAATATAAGATTTCTTATTTGTTTTCAAATTTATTTCAATCTATTATTTCAAGTTGAAACCAGTTTTATTATTTATTCACAGTATGGTCTATTCATGCATTTCCTCTGTATTCATAGACACAGGGTGCACCTTTTTGTAGCCCCAATACAAATTTATACATCTTCAAAATATTGCTTCCAGAAATGGTGGAAGAAATACTCATGTCACCTGATCTACATATACATTTCATCACAGTAATATTCTAGACACAAAATTCAAAGGTCACACTTATGATTCTACAAAATCCTAAATAGAAAGTGAACATGGATTACTAAAAACATCCATGTCCAGGGTGCCTTATGCTCTCAAATGTCAATCCGATTGGTGACTACATATTTGTTTCTTCCTAAGATTATATGTTCAACCTCAAAACTGTTGGAAATGTCTAATCCTATCACTCACTTTATACTTTGCTTGATTTCCTAATGTCTCTATTGATATCTGCATTCCTACATATTTTCCCCACTTCATCATTGTTAGAGACCCTTCACATGTGCTGTTATTGAAATTCACTCTCTAACCGAAACCCTATTGCTAAATAACTTTTGGTCCAAATCCTATACTCATTGTTCTTCCGATACTTACCGACTATCTTCCTGATCCTACTGACTATCTCTGTTTGAGGGGATGTTCTCTTCTACATTCAATCATCCAAGGTACAAGTTCCTATGCCATTGTATATCAATTTATCTGAGATACCTGTGCAGAACGTAATTCAAGCTAAGTAATCCAATCAAGGACCCAATGACTTTCTGGACTTCAAATCTTACCTGGATTTCTGTTTTCATACTTATATTTCACCTATATATTCTTGTAAGTATTGCAGTTACCCAATACCATTATACATCCCGTAGAATGATTCCTAACCCAAATCGAACTGGTTATTAAGCATAACCATACACTGTTCCCTCAATATAACATTACAGAAGAGCTGGAACAGAGTTGGTCTTACAATGCAGGGATGGAGGGGATCTTCCACCTACTTAGAACCTCAATGGTCCATGCAGAAATTATCCCTGGAAAACATGTAGGCAGGTATGAAGGACCTGAGAGAGCAAAGGTCATCTTCCATGGCAAACAGCCTGGTCAGGATGAAGGGTTGTGTCTGAATCAGCCTCTCTCTTCTTAATGTAGAGAAGATGGACCAAACCAAGCCTGTGTGGAGAGCTGTTCCTGGGTGACTATGGTTGATATACCATTCTAACTTGTAAAAATGTCACAGGAATTGGGGCAGCATCCATCTCATGGGACCCTTGGAAGCAACTGTTAGGGCAAAGTAGTTGCCAAGGCAGTGACCTCATTCAGTTCCTGAAAAAAGTGACCTCACCTCACTTCCTTTGTAGTGGAACTCTCTTAACTTGGGAACCAGGAAGCTAGGCCCCCAGAGCCAGTGCCAGTCCCAGTTGGCACACTTGATTGGATTTACCAAGGACAGAGTCAGTCTTTATTGGTACCAACTGATGTGAGGATGGCCAAATGCCAGGAAAGCTATGAAGACAGGTGTTTCCTGAGAAAGCAGGTAGTTGTTCTGGCAAAGACACCAAATCTGAGAAAGTACAGGCCATTTCGGGGGAACATGGTATGGCCCACCAGTCAGAGGAAACTCCGGATAATCAAAGACCTACTTCTGGGAAGGAGGTGCTTTGTGGGTGTGGGTGTGAGTTTGTGGTTTTGTCTCATGTTCTGAGAATAGGTAGGGATGGTGGATTGTTTGTTTTGAGTGGATTGTTTCTAGAAAGTCGTTTGACATGGCGAGGGTTTCTAAAAGTGTATCCCACTGTGTCCGTGGTTGTTGACATTTGAAAAGAGAATGCATCAATGGAAGTGCCCTGTCTAGTAGAAAGCTACCCAGCATTCATCCTGCGCAATTGATGAATGGACTGCAGCTTGCCTTATGAATGGACAACACCTACTATCTTCCTAAGCTCCAGTTTTCTTCCTGAATTCTGGCCACTCTCCGGAATAGTCTCATGGTTTGGTGTCCAAGATATGTACCGCCTCCAAGCTTTGTTACATGGCCATGTACTGGATAGCTGAAGGCAATGGGAGCATCTCAGAAAACTCAGATATCAGTGTGACCAGTAAAGTCTCAGTGGAGAAACCCTGCTTTCTGCCTTTTGCTAACCTTTTGTTCTGTTGCCCTGAATGTCAGGAATTTCTTTGCCTCAGGCAACCCGTTTGTAAAGCCTGAAGAAAACAGTTTTCAAATGAAAATGAATGGGCATCACCTGTGGCTGTTTGCTTAATTGCTTCAAAAGGGATGTGTCTGAATCAGCCCCTTGGCCCTATGTGAGGCTGGGGCTTAGATTCTCGGCACCTGACAGATCTACAGAAAGATCCCATCTCTGAATCCAAAACCAAAATGGCCATAAGAGCAGTCAATGTGGATGAAGTCTCTTGCCTTCCTCTGTAAGTCCTGACCTCTATCAAGTGAGAATAGATATCATTTGGGTCAAATGAGTTTTTCAAAGCCCTGAAGAGGCTAATGCATAGGTGCTTGGATTTTCTCATGACTCCAATTCACACAAAGAATTTATACTCAACAATCAGTACAGTCAAAATGGAGAAGCAGAGCAGTATTAAGGGCAGGCCTATTTGATCACTCCTGGTTCACAGGAAGGGTGTCCAGGCCACCCTGACTTTAGGCAATTGAGGGGTAAGTGAGCTTATTTTGGACACTGTCTTGGGCTGCATCCCTCATGAAAACCTGCAGCAAGAGGTTATGATGAGTGTCTCTATGGCAGAAGATGAGGGTCATGTGGGAGTGTTTTGGTTTCAATTGCGGTCATTTGTGTGGCAGTGGAATAGGCCACTAATGAGATTCGCCCTTCTAAACTGAGATCTAGCTCACTCCTTGGGAAAAATTGCCTGTGAGAGTTCTCCAGATCTTTTATTGAAATGAGCTTCCTCACCATTTAATGGTTCCTGAATGAATTGAAACCCACAGTGCTTCCAACTTCATCCTTGAAAAGTGGCTACATAAATACCATGAATTTTTTGCCATTCCAATGACCAGGTGGCACTGGAGAACCTTTGATGTCCTTTTGCTCATCATGAGTGTACCAGATAGTGCCTTGATTGTCTGGGTTTCATGAAAATGGTGTAGAACAGAAATGCCAGTAACTTGTAGCCTACTGAATAGTGGTGTGTGTGCAGGTGGTGTGCAGGTGTGTGATAAAACATCTCTTGTGGGGCCATGTGGATCTGCCATTACTTCCAAAGGGCTTGAGACTGACATGATGCATCCAGCAGAACCTTATATGTCTGAAACCTCTCCATGTAAAGGCATCTTTTTATATGGAGATTTTCAGGGCAATGTTCAGAATCAGGTTGCTATGATCAATGGGGCAATCTATGTGGGATAGAATCCTGGTTGGTGAATTCTCCTGCAGACCCTGACCCACCATACATGACAGAACTCCCTCCAGCACTGGGTCTCAGTTGAACTCATTTTATTTAGTGAAACAAATACCAAACTCCCAGTGCAGCGGCAAGAAACACCATGAAAAGTGGAGGATGAACAAATGGCTTCACAGTCCACACGGGGAGACACTTAGCCTTCAGTGGCCACAGTTTACCGACAAACAGTGATTTCAGCACTGCCGCCTCATGTCTTTTGGAAAATAAGAAACCATGTTCTCCAGGTTACATAGATGCAGACACAGCTTTGATGCTTTCACTAGAAATGAAGCTAAAGCTCCTGACAAAAACATATATTTCAAGGATCTTCTAGCTTTCAGAGTCTGTGTTGAAATATCAGCTGTTATCCTGATTGCTTTACCCCTAAATGTAATCTGCTTCCTTTCAATTGTAGCTTTTAAAATTCTCTCTTTATTCTGTACTTTGGGTATCTTCATTATAATGCGTCTAGGTGTGGATCTCTTATGATTTTGCACATTCGGCGTCCTGTTGGCTTCTAGGACTTGGGAGTCTGTCTCATTCTTCAAGTCTGGGAAGTTTTCTCGTATTATTTCATTAAATACATTTCTCATTCTTTTGGTTTGGACCTCTATACCTTCCTGTATCCCAATGACTCTTAAGTTTGGTCTCTTTATGTTATCCCATATTTCACGGTTCATGGTTTCTTAACAGTCTTGCTGAGCTGTCTATGTTCTTTTCAAGTTGAAATACTTTGTCTTCATTGTCTGATGTTCTATCTTCTAAGTGTTCTACTCTGATGGTAGTGTTCTCAATTGAGTTTTTAAGTTGTTTTATTGCTTCCTGCATTTCTAGGATTTCTGTTTGTCATTTTTTACAACTTCTATCTCCCTGTATAATTGATCTTTTGCTTCTTGGATTTGTTTGTGTAATTCATTGTCGAAGTGATCTTTCATTGTCTGATTTTGCTGTCTAATGTCTTCCTTGAGACTCCAGATTATCTGAAGCATGTATATCCTGAGTTTTTTATCTGACATTCCATCTGCTGCAGCTATTACCTCTTCTAAAGTTGTGTTGACCTGCATTGCTTGTGGTCCTTTTTTCTTTGTCTTTTCATACGGCTCGCGTTTCTTTCTGCTTGGTGAAACTGTTGTGATTTTGAAATTTTCCCCCTATATATTTATATTGCTCTTGTATATTTGAAAAGTCTTCCTTGCAGGTGCGGGGTGTGGCTGTTGTGCTCTTCCAATTGGGGTGATCTATCTACCATGCTGATGGGCCGCTGGGCCTGTTCTCCTGATCGGTCGCAGGTCTGCCTACCCTGCAGGCGCGGGAAGCGGCTCTGCTAAGCCCCTCCTCTAATTGGTGTGACGTGTGTACCACACCCATGGACCCCTGGGGTGTTCTGCCAGTCGGTCTCAGGTCTGCCTACCTTAGAGGCGCGGGCGGCGGCTCTGCTCTGCCCCTACTCCAATTGGGGTGACGTGACTACCATGCCGGCGGGTGGGTGGGCCTGTTCTGCCGTCGGTCGCAGGTCTGCCTACCTTACGGGCATGGGCGATGGATCTGCTCTGCCCCTACTCCAAATGGGGTGAAGTGTCTGCCGCGCTGGCAGGCCGCTGGGCCTCTTCTGCTGGTCGGGTGCAGATTTGTCTACCTTGAGGGCGCGGGTGGTGGCTCTGCTCTGCCGCTACTCCAATTGGGGTGTCGTGACTACGAAGCCGGCAGGTTGCTGGGCCTGTTCCGGGCACCATGGGCAAAGACTCTGCTCTGCGCCTACTCCTATTGGCATCTCTGTTCTACACGATTTTCATGATACCTAGTCAATCAAGGCACTGTCTGGTATACTCATGATCAGCAACAGGACATCCAATGGTTCTCCAGTGCCACCTGGTCATGAGAATTTCTAAAATTTTATGGTATTTATCTAACTATTTTTCACAGATGAAATTGTTGGTACTGTGGGTTTCAATTCATTCAGGATCCATTAAATGTTGAGGAAGCTCATTTTAATGAAGGATCTGGAGATCTCTCACAGGCAAGGCTTCCCAAAGAGTGGCCAAATTGTCACATGAAGCCAGGCCCATTGAGGTCTACAATGTGAGGTCATGTGTGTTTTGACTCTCAACGATGGCTGCCAAGTCTTTCAGAATAAAACCTGTGATATCCTAGCTGAGATTCCCAGTGCTCTCTGGAAAGCCTCCCTGGGCCTAGACCTCAGTTTCCAAGGGCGACTCTCATGTGTGGCCTCCTGAAATCCCAACAACATTCATGGCAATACTTCTCTGAAGTTAGTTCCAAATCTCATTCTCTAAGGGGAATCACATCAGAGTTCAAGCCCAGGTGGACCCAGTCATCTCTTCCAACTACCACACAAATGACCACAATTAAAACCAAAACACTCCCACATGGTTCTCATCTTCTTCCATATAGACACACATCATAACCTGTGGATGGAGTTTTCCATGAGGGGCACAGCCAAACCAGTGCCCAAAATAAGCTCCCTTGCCCCTCATTTGCCTAACGTCAGGGTGGATTGGACATGCTTCCTGTGAACCAGGAGTGATCAAATAGGCCTGCCGTAAATGCTCCACTTCTCCACTTTGAGGCCTTCTTACTGTGGGGATTATATTCTTCTTTTTCTAAATTTTTTTGGAAATTTAATTGGAAAGTTAAAAAAATTGTTTTGCAGAATGTTAAATTTCTAATGGCAAAGCCTTCACCTTGTTTGTGAAGGAAACCTTGATGCCTTGCCAATCTGGTAACATGGAGACACTCAAAATTTTCTTTTACATACTACATGGATGAATGGCTACAGCTCATAGTTTTTTAAAACTGAAAGGCAGATACCAGCAAGTAAGATAACAAATAAAAGACAATTTTATTAAAAAATAAAGTTGTTAAATGACTCAAATATTGGAAATTCAATTCTTTTTATTTTTGGTTTTTCAAAACATTATAAAACTCATGATATATCATCTTTCATACATTTGACTCAATTGGGTTATGAACTCCCATTTTTACCCCAAATACAAATCGCAGAATCACATCAGTTACACACTCACGTTTTTACATAATAGCATACTAGTTATTGTTGTATTCTGCTACCTTTCCTATCCCCTACTATTCCCCCTCCCCTCCCATCTTCCCTCTCTACCTCATCTGCTGTTGTTTAATTCTCTCCCTTGTTTTCCCCTCTTTAGCCTCACAACCTCTTATATGTAATTTTGTGTAACATTGAGTAGTCTCCTACCATTTCCATATGCTTTTCCTTCTCTCTCCCTTTCTCTCCCCCCACTCATCTCTGTTTAGTTTTAATATTTTTCTCATGTTCTTCCTCCCTGTTCTCTTCTTATTTGCTCTCTATATATAAAAGGAAACATTTGGCATTTGTTTTTTAAGGATTGGATAGATTCGCTTAGCATAATCTATTCTAATGCCATTCATTTCCCTGCAAATTCTATGATTTTGTCATTGTTCAGTGCTGTGTAATACTCCATTGTGTATAGATGCCACATTTTTATTATCCATTCGTCTATTGAAGGGCATCTAGGTTGGTTCCAAAGTCTAGCTATTGTGAATTGTGCCGCTATGATCATCGATGTGGCAGTATCCTTATACTGCTCTCTATTAACATCCTCAGGGAAGAGTCTGAGAAGGGCGATATCTCGGTCAAATGGTGGTTCCATTCCCAGCTTTCCCATGAATCTCCATACTGCTTTCCATATTGTACTCACCAATTTACAGTCCCACAAGCAGTGTACAAGTGTACCCTTTACCCCACATCCTCACCAACACTTATTGTTTTTCGACGTCATAATGGCTGCCAATCTTACTGGAGTGAGATGGTATCTTAGGGTGGTTTTGATTGCATTTCTCTGACTGCTAGAGATGGTGAGCATTTTTTCATGTACTTGTTGATTGATTGTATGTCCTCCTCTGTGAAGTGTCTGTTAAGATCCTTGGCCCATTTGTTGATTGGGTTATTTGTTATCTCATTGTTTAATTTTTTTGAGTTCTTTGTATATTCTAGATATTAGGGCTCTATCTGAAGTGTAAGGGGTAAAAATTTGTTCCCAGGATGTAGGCTCTCTATTTACCTCTCTTATTTTTTCTCTTGCTGAGAAAGATCTCTTTAGATTAAGTAAGTCCCATTTGTTTATTCTTTTTATTAACTCTTGGGCTATGGGTTTCCTATTAAGGAATTTGGAGCCCAACCCCACAGTATGTACATCGTAGCCAACTTTTTCTTCTATCAGACGCAGTGTCTCTGATTTTATATCTGGCTCCTTGATCCATTTTGAGTTAACTTTTGTGCATTGTGAGAGAAAGGGATTCAGTTTCATTTTGTTGCATATGAATTTCCAGTTGTCCCTGCACCATTTGTTGAATATGCTATCCTTCTTCCATTGCATGCTTTTAGGCCCTTTTTCAAATATATGAAAGTTGTAATTTTGTGGATTTGTCTCTGTGTCCTCTATTCTGTACCATTGGTCCATCTGCCTGTTTTGATACCAGTACCACACTGTTTTTGTTACTATTGCTTTGTAGTACAGTTTGAACTCTGGATTCACACTTCCTGCTTAGAATTGCTTTCGCTATTCTGGGTCTTTTGTTTTTCCATATGAAATTCATGATTACTTTATTTATTTCTACAAGAAATGCCATTGGGTTTTTGATTGGCATCGCATTAAACCTGTAGAGAACTTTGGGTAATATCGCCATTTTGATGATGTTATTTCTGCCTATCCATGTACAGGGCATACTTTTCCATCCTCTAACATCTTCTTCTATCTCTCTCTTTAGGGTTCTGTAGATTTCATTGCATAAATCTTTCACCTCTTTGGTTAGGTTGATTCCCAAGTTTTTTATTTTCTTTGAGTATACTGTAAAAGGAGTGGTTTTCCTCATTTAAATTTCAGAAGTTTTGTTGCTGATATACAGGAATGCCTTAGATTTATGCGTGTTGATTTTATATCCTGCCACTTTGCTGAATTCATTTACTAACTCTAGCAGACCCTTTTATGTCTGTTAAATATATTATCATGTCATCCAAAAATAGCGATAATTTAAGTTCTTCTTTTCCTATTTTTAAGTCTTTAATTTCTTTTGTCTGTCTAATTGCTCTGGCTAGTATTTCAAGAACTAAATCGAATAGAAGTGGTGATAGATGGCATCCCTGTCTTGTTCCAGATTTTAAAGGGAATGCCTTCAGTTTTTCTCCATTTACAATGATGCTAGCCTGAGGTTTAGCATATATAGCTTTTACAATGTTGAGGTAAGTTCCTGTTATTCCTAGTTTTTATAGAGTTTTAAACATAAAGGGATGCTGTACTTTGTAGAATGCTTTTTCTGCATCTATCGAGATGATCATATGGTTCTTCTCTTTAAGTCTATTGATGTGGTGAATAGTATTTATTGATTTCCGTATATTGAACCAGCCTTGCATCCCTGGGATGAATCCCTCTTGATCATGATGCACAATTTTTTTATGTGCTTTTGTATTTGATTTGCCAGGATTTTATTGAGAATTTTTGCATCCAAGTTTATTAGAGATATTGGTCTGTAGTTTTCTTTCTTTGAAGTGTCTTTGTCTGGTTTTGGGATCACGGTGATGTTGGCCTCATAGAATGAATTTGGAAGAACTCCTTCTTTTTCTATTTTTTGAAATAGCTTGAAAAGTATTGGTATTAATTCATCTTTGAACGTTTTGTAGAACTCTGCTGTATAACCATCTGGTCCAGGGTTTTTTTTGGTAGGTAGTCTTTTGAAGGTTTCTTCTATTTCTTCCTTTGTTATTGGTCTATTTAAATTTTGTGTGTCTTCCGGACTCAATCTGGGCAGATCATATGACATAAGAAATTTATCAATATCTTCATTATCTTCTGTTTTATTGGAATATAGGGTTTCAAAATACTTTCGAATTATCTTCTGTATTTCTGTAGTGTCTGTTGTGATATTGCCTTTTTTATCCCATATGTTAGTAATTTGAGTTCTCTCTCTGCTTCTCTTCATTAGCATGGCTAAGGGCCTGTCGATTTAATTTATTTTCAAAGAACCAACTTTTATTTGTTCAATTTTTTTGTTTCAATTTTGTTGATTTCTCCTCTAATTTTAATTATTTCTTGTCTTATACTACATTTGTTGTTTTGCTCTTTTTTTTCTAGGTTTTTGAGATGTAGTGTGAGATCATTTATTTGTTGTTTTTTTCTTTTTTTGAGGAAAGAATTCCAAGAAATGAATTTCCCTCTTAAAACTGCTTTCATTGTTTCCCACAGAATCCGGTATGTTGTGTCTGTATTTTCATTTGTATCTAAGAGATTTTTTTATCTCCTCCTTTATGTCTTCTGTAACCCATTGATTATTCAGTAACATATTGTTCATTTTCCATGTGATGTAGAATTTTTCCTTCCTTCTTCAATCATTAATTTCAAGTTTCATTCCATTATGATCAGATATGGTGCATGGTATTATCTCCATACTTTTATATTTACTAAGAGTTTCCATATGGCATAATATATGGTCTATATTTGAGTAGGACCAATGTGCTGCTGAGAAGAACATGTATCCACTTTATGATGTTTGATATATTCTATATATGTTGGTTAAGTCTAGGTTATTGATTGTGCTATTGAGTTCTATAGTTTCTTAATTCAGATTTTCTCTAGAGGATCTGTCCAATGGCGAGGGTTGTGTGCTGAAGTCACCCGTAATTATTGTGCTATAGCCTATATGACTCTTGAACTTGAGGAGAGTTTGTTTTATGACTTGGCACCACCATTGTTTGGTGCATACAAATTGATAATTGTTATGTCTTGTTGGTGAATGTTGCCTCTTAACAGTATATAGTGTCCTTCTTTATCACTTTTGATTAACTTAGGTTTTAAGTTGATTTTATTCGATATGAGTATGGCCACTCCTTCTTGCTTCCGAGGGCCAACAATGGCTGCGAAGTCTTTCAGAATAAAATCATGTGATTTCCTGGCTGAGATTCCCATTGCTCTGTGGAAAGCCACCTTGGGCCTAGATCTCAGTTTGAAAGGGTGACAATCATGCGTGGCCTCCTAAAAACCAACACAATTCATATCAATACTTCTATGAGGTACGTTCCAGAACTCAGGCTCTAAGGGGAATCACACCAGAGTTCAAGCCCAGGTGGACCAAGTCATGTCTTCCAACCCCCACACAAATGACCACAATTAAAACAAAAAAACTACCACATGGCCCTCATCTTCGTCCATAAAGACCCTCATCAAAAGTTCTGGATGGAAGTTTCCATGAGGGTTTCAACTAAAGACAGTTTTCAGAATAAGCTCCCTTGCCTCTAATTTCCCTAAAGTCAGGGTGGCCTGGACACCCTTCCTGTGAACCAGGAGTGATCAAAAAGGCCTGCCATTAATTCCGCTTTGTTTCTATAATTTGAGGCTTACTGAATGTCAGGTATAGATTTTTTATGTGATTTGGAGTCATGAGAAAATCCAAGCACATCTGGAGAGCATTCAAGAATTCATTTGACAAAGAGGATCCCTAATCTCACTTGAAGGGGGTCAGGAACCTAACAGAGAAAGGCAAGAATCCTCATCCACAATGACTGCTCTTTTTGCCATTTTGGTTTTGAATGCACACATGGGATCTTTCTTTAGATTCATCAGGTGCAGAGAATCGAAGCCACAGCCTCACACAGGGCCAAGAGGCAGATTCAGACAAATCCCTTTCCAAAGCAATTAAGCAAAGAGCCACAGGTGATGCCCATTTATTTCCATTTGAAATTTTTTTCTTCAGGCTTCACAAAGGGGTGGCCTGAGGCAAAGACCTTCCTGACATTCAGGGCAACAGAACCTTGATTGGTATACTGAGCTTGAATTATGTTCTGCACCGAGGTCTCAGATAAATCGATATACAATGGCATAGGACCGTGTACCTCGGATGATTGAATGTAGAAGAGAACATCCAGTCAAAAAGGGATAGTCTGTAGGATTAGGAAGATAGTCAGTAGGTTTAGGAAGAAGAGTGAGACTAGGAGTTGGACCAAAAGTTCTTTAGCAATAGGGTTTCAGTTAGAGAGTGAATGTAAATGTCAGCACATCTGAAGAGAAAGTCACAATGATGAACAGGGAAAAATATGTAGGAAAGCAGATATGAATAGAAAGATTAGGAAATCAGGCAAAGTATAAAGTGAGTGATAGGATTAGACATTTTCAACAGGCTTGAGGTTGAATATATAATCTTAGGAAAAAACAAATATGTAGTAATCAATAGGATTGACATTTGAGAGCATTAGGCACCCTGGACATGGATGTTTTTAGTAATCCATGGTCACTTTCCATTTAGGCTTTGGTACAATCATATGTGTGACCTTTGCATTTTGTGTCCAGAATACTACCGTGATAAAATTTATATGTTGATAAGGTGACATGAGTATTTCTTCCACCATTATGGGGAGTAATATTCTGGAAAATTATAAATTAGTACCGGTGATACAAATAGGTGTACCTTGTGTTGATCATTATTGAGATGTTGCATGAATAGACCAGATTGTGAATAAAGTATATAACTGGTTCCAACTTTAAATAATGGATTGAGTTTGCATCTGAAAATGTATTGGAAATCTTATATTGATATATATACAATCATTCCAACCAGTTATATATGTAATGGTAATATTAGGGTTACGGTTTATCGTGAAGAGTGAGTATTGCTTCAAAAATGATTATGGAATCAAAAATAATGTGTTTAGAAAGAAGTCTAGTGAAAAGACCAGTAAAGAAACATGGAGGAATACATGTGTTCTGAAGTAGTAAGTAAATGAGAGTGAACCAAATGCCTATAATTTTGTGAAGTTGTGGGTGAAAAAATATATCCTATGATGTCCATATACTGAAAAAATAGTAATGTACCAGTGTTGAGTAAAAATGAACTTCAAAATACACATCATGTCCCATAGCAATCTACTTGCATTGATGTTAAACTGGGTCAGGTACTGTAGAAATATTAGGATTTGTATGCACCACCTACTGAACTTAGTATTCAGTAGTAGGAAACCAATATGTATTACAGGTGTATAAATATTGCTGAAAATAATCTTGTAAAAAGTGGATTTTGAACCCACATACATGAATATAAATGAATTTAGGGAGTGTATAATAAGACACATATTTTTCATATTTTTTTAAAATCTGGAGAATATATATACATATATATATATAATATATATATATATATAATATATATACATATATATACATATAATATATATATATGTATATATATACAAATATATATTTTTTTCCAGATTTAAAAAAAATACATACACACACACACACACACATTAATATTTAGCAATATATATGCCAATCGAAATTCATCATGAAATATAATTCATCCACATATCCAAAAATATTCATTTTACTGAACATGGATTTATGTATAGTGTTTTTCACTAGGAAGCTCACCCATAGGTTGAATTTTCAGTCCCATCATTATTTAGGGAGAGTCATCTGTTCTCACAATTTTATATTCCAAAATCAGGGAGCTCACAAGATTGTCCGTGTGATACCAGGTAGGATATTATATATATATATATATATATGTATAAAAAAATACATGTGCTGAATAGGATACAGAGAAAGGGAGACAGGAATTTATATATGTGATAATTTTAAAAAATCATGGAGAAATATTACAATGAAAAGTTGACTAGATTTAAAAAACATACTCTTGATAATGCAGAAGGCAAATAGAAGTATACACCATGCTTCCTATGAAAGGCCTGTATTTCTATTCGGTTAGGTTTTTTTCTCTCCATGAT
Source organism: Callospermophilus lateralis (assembly GCF_048772815.1). Lineage (NCBI taxonomy): Eukaryota > Metazoa > Chordata > Mammalia > Rodentia > Sciuridae > Callospermophilus > Callospermophilus lateralis. Next base: position 149,086 of record NW_027511091.1, read on the forward strand.
ATTAGGATTAGTAGTCAGAGTCTAGTAGGGTATGGGTTAGTGTCAGGGATTCAGTATTTCAAATGGAAAAAAGGAAAATGAATCTAATGTGTATGCAAAAATGTGATACACAAAAATCTTCCCTCTCTCATCCAGAACAATGCCTTGACATAACCATCGCTAAAAGTAAGACACAATTAGAGGAGAGGAGTTAGAAAATCTGAATATATATGTGGAATGGAAAATGCTCAGGAGTTCACAACACTGGAGGTGGTAGAACAGTTTCCAAAAGTAAGGGACAGGGTAAACAATCCAGAAACATGGAGCTGTGCTGGCCTTGAGACTTCTTGAGAAACTTCCTCTGAGGTTGGGAACAAGAAATATATGTAATTGTTAGGAGATTTAGCTTCGTTTGTAGTGACACCATGAAATCTGGGTCTGCATCTCTATGACCTGGAGCACATGGTCCTTATTTTCTAATGAACATGAGGGAGCAGTTCTGAATTCTCTCTTTGTAGGTAAACTGTGGCCACTGGGAGCTAAGTGTCTTTCCGTGTGGACTGTGAAGCCATTTGGTGATCCTCCACTTTCCAGGGTGTTTCTTACTGCTGCACTGGGAGTTTGGTATTTGCTTCACGAAATACAAGGAGTTCAACTGGGACAAAATGCTGGAGGGAGTTCTGTCATGTGTGGTTGGTCAGGGACGCAAAGAGAATGTACGAACCAGGCTTCTATCCTACATAGCTTTCACCTTGACTATAGCAACCTGATTCTGAACATTGCCCTGAAATCTCTCCATATGACAAGATGCCTTTACATATAAAGGTCTCCTGCCTGCACCATGTCAGTCGCAAGTCTTTCGAAGCCAATGGAAGATCCAGGTGGTCCTACCAAAAATATTTATTTACACACCTACAGTCCACTTCTCTAGGCCCACTACTCATTAGGCTCCAAATTACTGGCATCTCTGTTCTACACCATTTTCACTAAAACCAGTCAATCAAGGCACTCTTTGGTACACTCATGATCAGCAACAGGAAATCCAAAGTTTATCCAGTGCCACCTGGTCATGGGAATTTCAAAAATTTTATGGTATGAATCTAGTCATTTTTCAAAAATGAAGTTAGAGGCACTGTGGGTTTCAATTAATTCAGGAACCATTAAATGGTGAGGAAGCTCATTTCAATGAAAGCTCTGGAGAACACTCACAGAAAAGCCTTCCAAAAGACTGGCCAAAAGGTCACATGAATCCAGACACATTGAGGTGTACAATGTGAGGTCCACATGTGTTTGGACTCTCAACTAGGGCTGCCAAGTCTTTAAGAATTAAATCATGTGATATCCTGGCTCAGAATCCCCGAGCTCTGTGGAAAGCCATCCTGGGCCTAGATCTCAATTTCCAAAGGCGATTCTCACGTGTGGCCTAGTAAAATCCCAAGAGAACTCACGACAATACTTCTCTGAGGTCAGATCCAGAACTCATTCTTTAAGGGGAATCACACCAGAGTTCAAGCCCAGGTGATCCGAGTCATCTTTTCCAACTACCACACAAATTACCACAATTAAAACAAGAACACTCCCATATGGCCCTCATCTTCTTTCATATTGACACTCATCATAATTTTGCTGGAGGTTTCCATGAGGGGAGCAGACCAAGACAGTGTTCAAAATAAGCTCCTTTGACCCTCATTTGCCTAAAGTAAAGGTGGCCTGGACACCCATCCTGTGAACCAGGAGTGATCAAATAGGCCTGCCATTAATACCGCTCCAATTCTCCAATTTGAGGCCTACTGACTGTTTGGTTTAGATTCTTTATGTGAATTTTAGTCATGAAATAACCAAGCACCTATGGGCTAGCCTCTGCAGGTTTTGAAGAACTCATTGGACCCAAAGGATCCCTATTTTCACTTGATGGAGTTCAGGAACCTTACAGAGGAAGTCGAGAGACTTCATCCCAATGGCTGCTCTTTCTGCCATTTTTCCTTTGGATGCAAACATGGGAACTTTCTTTAGATCCACAGGTGCTGAGAATCTAAGCCTCAGCCACACACAGGGCCAGGGGGCTGATTCAGTCACATCCCTTTTCAAAGCACTTAAGAAAAGAGCCACAGGTATGCCCAATCATTTCCATTTGAAAACTGTTTTCTTCAGGCTTCACAAAGGGGTGGCCAGATGCAAAGAACTTCCTGACATTCAGGGCAACAGAACAATAGGTAAGCAAAAGGCCCAAAGCAGGGTTTCTCCTCTGAGACTGTCCTCGTCACACTGATATCTGAGTTTTCTGAGATGCTCGCCATCACCTACAGCTATCCAGTACATGGCTATGTCACAGAGCTTGGAGGTGGTACATATCTTGGACACAAAACCATGGGCCTATTCTTGAAATTGGCCGGAATTCAGGACAAAAATAGAAACTTAGGAAGGTAGCAGGTGTTGCTCATCGATAAGGCAAGCTACAGTCCATTCATAAACGGGGCAATATGAATGCTGAGAAGCTTTCTACTAGACACGACACATCCATTGATGAATTCTCTTTTCTAATGTCTACAACCACGGAAACAGTGGAATATACAGACATAGAAACACTCGCCCTGTGAAAAGACTTACTAGAAACAGTCCACTTCAAATGAAACAAACCGACTGTCCTACCTATTCTCAGAAAATGAGACAAAACCACAAACCCACAACCACACCCACAAAGGCACCTCCTTCCCCTAAGTAGGTCTTTGACTATCCGGAGTGTCCTCTGACTTGTAGGCCATAATACGTTCCCCCGAAATGGCCTGTCCTGTCTCAGATCTGGTCTCCTTGGCAAACTCTGTGAACTTCTCAGGAGCCAACGGTGAGCCACTAACGACTTTCTCAAGAAAAGCCCCGCTTCCGAGCTTTCCTGGCATTTGGCCTTCTCACGTCTGAAGGTACCAAGAAAGACTGACTGCATTTAGTAAATCCAAACAAGTGAGACCATAGGGACTGGGACTTGGACTGGCTATGGGTGCCTGGCTTCCTGGATCCAAAGTTCAGAGAGTTCCATCACCATGGAAGTGAGGTGAGGTCACTTCCTTCCTGAACTGAATGAGGTCCCTGTCTTGGCAACCACTTTGTCTTAACTGTTACTTCCAAGGGTCCCATGAGATTGAGGCTGCCCCTACTTCCTGTGAAACTTTCACAAGTTAGAATGGTATATCAACCATAGGCACCCAGGAATAGATCTCCACACAGGCCTGTTTTGGTCCATGTTCTCTACATTAAGAAGAGAATCTGATTCAGACACAACCTTTTATCCTGACTGGGTTGTTTGCCATGGAAGATGACTTTTGGTCTCTCAGGTCCTTCATAGCTGCCTACATCTTCTCCAGGGATCATTTCTGCATGGGCCTTTGAGGTTATCAGCAGGTGGAAGTTTCCCTACATTTCTGTATTGTAAAATCAACTCTTTCCCTGCTGTTCTATAAAGTTAGATTGAGGGAATAGTGTATGATTATGGTTAAAAACATGTTTGATTTGGGTTAGAAATCATTGTGCTGGATGAATAATGGTATTGGGAACCTGCTATGTGTATAAGAATATATAGGTGTAATATATGTATGAAAAAAGAAATCTAAGTATGATTTGAAGGCCAGAAGGGCATTGGGCCCTTGATTGGGATACGCAGCATTGAATTACGTTCTGCAGAGATGTCTCAGATAAATCGATATACAATGGCATAGGACCTTGTACTTTGCATGAATTAATGTAGAAGGAACATCCAGTCAAAAAAGGATAGTCGGTAGTGAAAGGTTAATAAAATAGGTACTTGCTATTTCCTGTTTTTCTGTATGCTTAAAAAAACACTGTTGAAATCTTGAGAAATGTTTGCTAATCTTGTTCTAGAATGTACTGTTCCCAACTGCCAAACTGCAGAATGTACTGCCTCACTTGGTGTCACACGAACCGCCCACTCACCCTTACACATCAGTAAACTTCCCTCCCTTCCATCTCCAAGGAATGTATGTAAGCTCTGCATAAGCTGTTCTCAGAGCTCTCTGATCTATTTAAGTTAGCTGTGAGCCCCAGCAAGCTGGACGCAAAATAACCCTTTGCTGTTGCATGAGACAGTCTCTTGGTAGTCTCTTCCTCCAACACTCACCTGACCTTTACATATTGAGGTTCCACCGAGTTCCGGCAGTGGCGGATGAGAGACCCCAACGGGCTCCTCTCGGAGCAAGTAAGGCGCCTCTTTCTGGTTTCAGGTGTCATGTTAGGGCTTGGCAAAATTGCTGGCGATGAAGAGCCTGGGGTCTCTCCGACGGTGGCTGAGAGACGTGTCACAGAGACATAGGGCACCTCCCTGGGGGACCCCAAAGAGGACTCGGAGAATCAAGGAACAATTGCTTCATCGACTCAGTGATATTTTCTTTTAGATTCGGTATTGCCATCCTATCGGGTTTTGCCGGCTACGCATTCCTGGTCTCAGTGTTGGATGTCCATTGCCTGTCTTTATGGTCTTGTCTTATCTGTGTCATGTGTCTTTGCTTTTACTGTTTGTGTACCTTTCATTATGGGAGAGAGCACTTCAATGCCTCTGTCCCTGACCCTTGATCACTGAACCAAAGTCCGCTAAGGGCTCAGAATCTTTCTTTTTTTAGTAAAACGCTGGACCTGGCAGACTCTCTGTGCCTCAGAATGGCCCATCTTTGGAGTCGTATGGCCCCAAGAAAGATCTTTCTACTTCCCACTAATTTATAAAGTCAGAGATATTGTCTTTCAGCCAGGGCCACATAGCCATCCTGATCAACAGCCATATATCTTAACTTTTCAGGACCTCTGCAAATCTCCTCCTCCATGGGTGAAGCCTTTCCTTGCCCATGCCTCTGCTCATACTCCTTCCCACATGATCTCTCAAACCCTCACCTCTTCCTCCTCCTCCACCCTCTGTTTTCCCTGAGTCACAAGATTTGACTCTACTGGACTCTTCCTCCTCTCCTTATCCCCTGCCCTCGTCCCCTAACACACAACACACTCTAAGTGATTCCCCTGCTGCTGACTAAGCCTCTCTACCATTGGAGGAAGCTAAGCTGGTAATAGGATCTGATAATGGACCGATGTTCATGGCCCAGGTAAGTCAGGGGTTAGCCAGGAACCTGGGGATTAATTGGAAGTTATATTGTGCTTATAGACCCCAGAGTTCAGGACAAGTAGAAAGAATGAATAGAACCATTGAAGAGACCTTAACGAAATTAAGCTTAGAGACCAGCATAAAAGATTGGACTGTGCTCCTGACTTATGCAATGTTTCATGCAAGAAAAAATCCTTCTGTTTCTTTGAGTAACCTTACCCCCTGAGAAGTTCTCTATGGTGGCCCTCGTCCAGTAAGGGTCCTAAGCCCAACTGTAAGACCTAAGGATCCTTTCCACACCCTCTTGCTTGACAGACTTAAAGCTCTTGAAAGAACTCAGTGATACCTGTGAAAATAGCTGCCCACTGCGTAACAAACTGTGTACCAGGGGATTCCACATCCATATCAAATAAGAGACTTCATGTATGTAAGATGACATCAGGTGTCATCCCTGGAACCCAGCTGTAAAGGACCATACCAGGTGCTACTTATAACACCTACAGTGGTAAAGGTATACAGAATCACTTCTTGGATCCATGCCTCTCATCTCAAGCCTGCTCCTTGTCCAGAATCTTTCTGGAAACTGGAAAAGACTGGTAACAGTTTCAAATTGTGTATTCGCCATGTGGATAAGGTTATATACTCTCCCCTTGGCCACAAGTAGTCCTAACCCTCATCAGCCTTTTAAGCAGCGATGGCTGATCACAAATCCTACTGGAAAAGTGTATAATCGATCTCACATACATCCCCCTTAGGGACCTGGTGGCCATCTCTCCACCCAGACATTTGTCAGCTGGCCATAGGTTTTTTCTATTGGGATATCCCTGATGAAGAAAATCCCACTAAAATAACATTAAATCCCTTGTGTACCATAGATAATGGAAACAAACATTATGGATGTAGGGACACGCGAGCCAGATGCAGGTTGGCTATCCTAGATTACTTGTTTGCCCAGGAAACTATCAAAGCCACAAACAGTAACGGCTGTGTGGGGGAAAAACCGACTTCTTCAGTATGTCATGGAGATGTGAGCATACAGAGGCTGCCTGATGGAACCCAATACTTCATCAAATTCAGTACACAGCATTGGCCATATTACCAAGTAGACAACAGAAAAAGGATGGCCCCCAGAGGGGTCTCTAGATCCTCAAATTTTGCGTGACCTTTTTAACTTCTGCAAGTGCTCAAAAGGGTGAAAGGAGATTCCCCTATGTGGAAGCCCTTTCCCTCCTTCACTCACATCCTGAACTATGCTTCTCCAATAGATTTTTATCCTCAGCCTTCTGCTCCAGACTCTCTGCTGTCACTCCCACCTCAGCAACGTGCTTTCTCCCCTCCAATTACTAGATCAGAATCCCAAACCTCCACCAGTTCTCAGACAATTGCCCGCTTGTGAGGTAGCAGGTACTGAGGTACCCCTCCACCCACTCACTCCTCTCTCTTCCTGTCAGTGCCCACACCGGGTCCCACCAGGTCCTCTTTCCAGCTAACCCAAAGCTCAAACGAGCTGAGGAGAGCTCTCAGACCCTTATCCAAGATGTAATATAAATGGCCATTAAAGTTGCTTTGTCATCACTGAAAACAGGTTACTAAAATTTAAAGTCCCTCACAGGATTTTGGGATACTCACTCCCGTTTTCTGCTCTTCTCTACCTGTTCTACTGCTCAAGTTTTTTGCTAGGAAATTCCCAAACACCTTTCCAATTATTCTTTTACATCTCTCTTTTTCCTCATTCTCAGATCCTCGGAGCTTCTCTCAGCCCCACCTTCCCCGTATTCCCCCTCTGTACCAGGCCCACAGAAAAGTCTTAAATGTCCTTCTCCAGAAGTCTTCACCATGGCTGACTTTAGAACTTTCAGCATAGAGTTTCTATAAAGAGTTCAATGTAGATAAACTTTCTCTTTTTGTATTGCCCTGTTATACTTGGCCACTGGCTAAAAAACTCAGTACTTCTAAGCTAGACAACCCCTAACTAGTTTTTCACAAAATATGTGAACAAGTCCTCTGGCCTTCAGCTGGGGCTTCACAGAAATGGCCACATTTCTAAGATAAAGAAATTACCAACTGGGCTCCGTTGTAACAGCTGGCAGGGGGAAAATAAGAAAGGGAATAAAAAGCTCTCCTCCTCCCAGGTGTCCTTGAAAATTTAACTTGCCCAGAACAGAGGAAAAATCAGAAACATATACTGCTTTTTTGAACTTCTGCAGACTGTAAACTTCTGAGCCCCATCCCTTATATGTTGGGTACACAATTCTGAAACTACCTAAACTTGAGTTTCAGGGGACTAATTGATTACAACAGAAGCAATGCCCTCTGAATCCAGTTGCAACAATATAGGACTGTTTCCCTGTCTTCAGTGCTATCTTAGGTGCCTTGCCTTGTCTGTCCCTACAACAGCATAATTCTATATACTTAAACATTGTTTATGTTTTCATGAAATGGTCAACAGATGTGATTATTTTGAAATGTTGCAGATGTTTCCCAGAAAGCTCTATCATGACGCAGGTTCGTTTGAAGATCAAATAGGGGGGGGGCATACAACCGGTTCCACTGGGAACTTGTATCCCTCACTTTAGCCATCCTATTAGGAATAGGAGTTGCTGCACGGGTGGGCACAGGAACCACTGCCATTGTCCATGGGACACAACAAATGACCCAATTAGAAGAAGCAATAGAGCAAAACTAAGATATTAGAAACCTCCATCAGAGCTTTGCATGAATCTTTAACCTCTCTCTCTGAAGTTGTTTTAAAGAACAGTTGAGGGTTGGACCTCCTCTTCATTAGAGAAGGGGGCCTTTGTGCTGCATTGAGGGAAGGATGTTGTTTTTATGCTGACCATACTGGAGTTGTAATAAAATCTATGAGTAAATTTAAAAGACACCTTGAAGAGCATCAACAAGAGAGAGAGGCCCAAAAAGGGTGGCTTGAGTCTTGGTTCACACACTCCTCCTGGTTAACTACGTTTTTATCAACCCTGGCCGGTCCAATAATAATCCTCATATTATTGCTAACTATAAAATCCTGTTTGCTCAACCGTGTAATTTCTTTTCTCCAGGCTCAAATTGGACGAGTTAAACTTATGGTAATACCCCACTAGCAGACATAGAATGTGACACCCTCCAATGATCATTTTTATGATTAAAAGTAGCCAGAAGAAGAAGTGGGGAATTAAAGTTTAATAAAATAGGTACTTGTCACTTCTTGTTTTTCTGTATGCTTAACAAAACACTATTGAAATCTTGAGAAATGCTTGCAAATCTTGTTCCCAGAATGTTCTGTCCCCAACTGCCCAACTGCAGAATGTACTCCCTCACCCAGGTGAATGCAAACCACCCTCTCACCCTGACCCATCAATAAAATTCCCTCCCTGCCCGCTCCAGGGAAAGTATATAAGCTCTATTTAAGCTATTCTCAGGGCTATCTGCTCTATTCAAGTGATCTCTGAGCCCCAGCATGCTGGACACCCAAAAAACCCTTTGATGTTGCAAGAGATAGTCTGTTGGTGGTCTCCTCCTCTGAAGCTCGCCCCAAATTTACTTGGATGATTGAATGTAGAAGAGAACATTCAGTCAAAAACGATAGTCTGTAGCATTAGGAAGATAGTCAGTACTTTTATGAAGAAGGGTGAGTATAGGAATTGGAAAAAAATTTCTTTAGCAATAGGGTTTCGATTAGAGAGTGAATGTAAATGTCAGCACAGGTGAAGAGTCAGTCACAATGATGAACTGGGGAAAATATGTAGGAAAGCAGATATCAATAGAGACATTACAAAATCAGGCAAAGTATAAAGTGAGTGATAGGATTAGATATTTTGAACAGGGTTGAGTTTAAATATATAATCTTAGGAAGAAACAAATATGTAGTCACAATTAGGATTGACATTTGAGAGCATTAGGCAAATTTCAGGTGGATGAATATTTCTCAGAATAATCTTGTGAATAGTTGATTATAAATCCACATAATAAACATGAATGAATTTAGGGAGTGTATATAAGACACATATATTTCATATTTTGAAAAATCTGGAGAGTGTATATATATATATATATATATATATATATATATATATATATATATATACAAAACACACACACAGACAAAAAAGTAGCAAAATATATGTCAATCAAAATTTATTATAAAATATATATTATCCACAGATCTAAAAATATTAATTTTACTGAACATGGATTTATGTATAATGCTGTTCAACTAGCAAGCTCAACCATAGGTTGAATATCCAATTCCAACAAGTTTAGTAGGAGTGATCTCTTCTAACAATTTGTATCTGCCAAGTCAGCCACCTCACAAGAATGTACGTGTGGTACCAGGGAGGAATCTATATGTGCATATAAGAATACAGAGAAAGGGAGACAGGAATTCACATATTTGTTAACCTTAAAAATACATGGACAACTATTTCAACAATAAATTGACTACATTCATAACTCCAACTCTGTATCATGCAAAAGAAAAGTACAACAATACACTAGGCCTACTCTGAACTGCTTGTATTTCGATTCTGTTTGGGTTATTTTTCTCCATCATATTAGAATTAGTAGTCAGAGTCTGGTCGGGTATGGGTTAGAGTCAGGGATTCAGTATTTTGAATGGAAAATAGAAAACTGAATCCAATGTTTATGCAAATATATGCTACAGAAAATTCTTCCCACTCTCCTCCAGAACAATGCCTTGACATTACCTTCGCCCCAAGTAAGACACAATTAGAAGAGAAGAGTAAGAAAATCTGTGAATACCTATCAGGAATGGAAAATGCTCCAGATTTCACATCTTTGGAGGTGGTAGAGGAGTTTCCAAAAGTAAGGGACAGGGTAAACACTCCACAAATATGGAGCTCTGCTGGCCTAAAGACTTTTTGAGAATCTGCCTTTAAGGTTGGGCACTTAAAATATATGTTGTTTTCAGGAGCTTTAGCTTTATTTGTAGTGAGACAATCAAAGCTCGATCTGCATCTATGTGACCTGGAGGACATGGTTATTTATTTTTCAATAAAAATGAGGCAGCAGTGCTGAATTCTCTCTTTGTAGGTAAACTGTGGCCACTGAGGGCTAAGTGTCTCCCCGTGTGGACTGTGAAACAACTTGGTCATCCTCCAATTATCGTGGTGTTTCTTGCTGCTGCACTGGGAGTTTGGAATTTGCTTCATTAAATACAACGAGTTCAAATGGGAAACAGTGCTGAAGGGAGTTCTGTCAGCTGTGGTGTGCAGGGTCTCCAGGAGAATGCACCAACCAGGGTTCTATCCCACGTAGCTTGCCCCCTTGACAATAGCAACATGATTCTGAACATTGCCCTAAAACCTCTCCATATAAAAATATGCCTTTACGTATATGGGTCTGATGGCTGCACCATGTCAGTCTCAAGCCATTTGGAAGCCAGTGGAAGATCCACATGGCCCCACCACAGATGTTTTATCACTCACTTGAGTAACACTTCTCTAGGCCCACTACTCACTAGGCTTCTACTTACCAGCATCTCTGTTCTACACCATTTTCCTGAAACCCAGTCAATCAAGGCCCTGTCTGGTATATTCATGATCATCAACAGGACATCAAAGGTCCTCCAGTGACATCTGGTCATGGGAATTTTAAAAATTTCATGGTAATTATCTAGCAATTTTTCACGGATGAAGTTGGAGGCACTGTGGTTTGCAATTCATTCAGGAACCATTAAAGGGTTAGGAAGCTAATTTCAGGGAAAGCTCTGGAGCACTCTCACAGGCAAGGCTACCCAAAGAGTGGCCAAAAAGTCACATGAAGCGAGGCCAATTGAGGTCTATAAAGCGAGGTCCATGTGTGTTTTGAATCTCAATAATGCATGCCAAGTCTTTCAGAATAAAATCATGTAATATCCTGGCTGAGATTCGCAGTGTTCTGTGGAAAGCCAACCTGTGCCTAGATCTCAGGTTCCAATGGAAACTTCATGCCTGGCCTCCTAAAATCCCAACACAATTCATGGCAATACTTCTCTCAGGTCAGTTCCAGAACTCAGTCTATAAGGAGAATCACACCAGAGTTCAAGTCCAGGTGGACCCAGACAACTCTTCCAACCGCAACTCAAATGAAAACAATTAAAACCAAAATACTCCCTCATGGCCCTATTCTTCTTCCATATAGACACTAATCATAACCTCTTCCTGGAGTTTTCCATGAGTTGTGCAGCCCAAGAGAATGTCCAAAATAAGCTTCTTGCACCTCTTTTGCCTAACTTCAGGGTGGCCTGGACACCCTTCCTGTGAATCAGGAGTGATCAAATAGGCCTGCCCTTAATACTGCTCCGCTTATCCAATTTGAGGCTCTCTGACTGTGGGGTCTAGATTCTTTATGTGAATTGGAGTCATGAGAAAAGCCAAGACAGTGTCCAAAATCAGCTCGCTTGCCCCTCATTTGCCTAAAGTCAGGGTGGCCTGGACACCGTTTCTGTGAACGAGGAGTGATCAAATAAGCCTGCCGTTAATACTTCTGTGTTTCTCCAATTTGACGCCTACTGATTTCAGGTATCAATTCTTTATGTGATTTGGAGTTATGCGAAAACCCAAGCACCTCTGCAGGGAATTGAAGAACTCATTTGACCCAAAGAATCCCTATTCTCACTTGATGGAGTTCAGGAAATTAACAGAGGAAGGCAAGAGACTTCATCCATAATGAATGATTTTTTTTTTTGCCATTATGGCTTTGGACGCACACATGGGACCATTCTTTAGATCCATCAGGTGCTGAGAATCTAAGTCATAGACAAAAACATGGCCAAGAGACTAATTCGGACACATACCTTCCCAAAGCAATTAAGCAAAGAGCCACAGGTGATGACATTCATTTCCATTTGAAAACTGTTTACTTCAGGCTTCACAAAGTGGTGGATTGAGGCAAAGAACTTCCTGACATTCAGTGCAAAACAACAATAAGTAAGCAAAAGGCCCAAAGCAGGGTTTCTCCACTGAGACTTTCCTGGTCACACTGATATCTGCATTTTCTGAGATGCTCGCCATTCTCTTCAGCTATCCAGTACATGGCCATGTCACAGTGTTTGGAGGTGGTACATATTTTGGACACAAATCCATGAGCCTATTCTGGATAGTGGCCAGAATTCAGGAAGAAAACAGCAACTTAGAAAGATAGCAGGTGTTGCACATCAAAAAGACAAGCTGCACTCCATTCATATATTGGGCAGGTTGAATTATGGGAAGATTTACACTAGACAGTACACATCCATTAATGCATTCTCTTTTCCAATATCTACAACAACGGACACAGTGGGATACACAGCCATAGAAACACTTGCCTTGTCAAATGACTTACTAGAAACTGTCCACTCCAAACCAAACTAACCGCCTTTCCCATCTATTCTCAGAACATGAGACAAAACAATAAACCCATACCCACTCCCACAAAGGCACCTCCTTCCCCCAATTAGGTCTGTGACTATCCAGATTGTCCTCTGACAGGTGGGCCATACTATGTTCCCCTGAAATGGTCCGTCTTCTCTAAGATCTGGTGAAATATAAGTATGAAAACAGAAATCTAGGTATGATTTGAAGCCCAGAAGGGTTTTTCCCTTGATTGTGATACTTAGCTTTGAATTATGCTCTGCAAAGTTGTCTCAGATAATTCGATATACAATGGCATAGGACCTTTTACATTGGATGATTGAATGTAGAAGAGAACATCCAATCAAAAAGGGATAGTCGGTAGGATTAGGAAGATAGTCGGTAGGTTTAGAAAGAAGAGTGATTAAAGGATTTGGACAAAAAGTTCTTTAGCAATAGGGTTTCGATTATAGAGTGAATGTAAATGTCAGCACATATGAAGTGTCAGTCACTAGGATCAACTTGGGAAAATATGTAAAAAAGCAGATATCAATAGAAACATTATGAAATCAGGCAAAGTATAAAGTGAGTGATAGGATTAGACATTTTCAACAGGGTTGAGTTTGAATATATAAATTAGGAAGAAACAAATATGTAGTCACCAATAGGATTGACAATTGACAGCATTAGGCAACCTGGACATGGATGTTTTTAGTAATCCATGTACACTTTACATTTAGGCTTTGGTACAATCATAAATGTGACCTTTACATTTTTTTGTCCAGAATATTACTTTGATTAAATGTATATGTACATCAGGTGACATGAGTATGTCTTCCACCATTTCTGCGAGCAATATATTGAAGATGTAAAATTAGAATCGGGGGTACAAAGAGGTGTACCCTGTGTCTATGAATATAGAGATAAAGCATGAATAGACCCTAATATGAATAAATAATATAACTTTTTTCAACTTTAAAAAATGAATTGATCTAATATCTGAAAAATTAAAGGAAATCGTATATTGATATACAATCATTCATTCCAACCAGGTATATATGTAATGGAAATATTTGTGTTTTGGTTTATCATGAAGAGTGTGTGAGTTTTGCTTCAAAATGATTATGGAAATTCAAAATAATGTGTTTGGAAAGAAGTCTCATGAAAAGACCAGTCAAGAAACCCTGACAATACATGTGTTCTGAAGCAAGAAGTGGTGAAAGTTGAAACAAATGCATATTAATTTGTGAACTTGTGGATGAAATGTATATCCTATGATGTGCAAAAACTGAAGAAATAATAATGTACCAGTGTCGAATACAAATGAATAAAGAATTACATATCATGTCCCATAGGAATCTACTTGCATTGATGTTAGACTGGGTCAGTTACTGTAGAATAATTAGGATTTGTATGCATCATTCCCTGAAGTTAGTTTTCAGTACTAGGAAACAAATATGTATTTCAGGTGGATGAATATTTCTGAGAATAATCTTGTGAAATGTTGATTAAAAATCTACATACATGAACATGAATGAATTTAGAGAGTGTATATTAGACACATATATTTCATATTTTGAAAAATCTGGAGAGTGTATACACACACACACACACACAAATAAAAAACACTCACAGACATTAAAAAGTAGCAATATAAATGCTAATCGAAATTCATCAGTAAATATATATCATCCACAGATGCAAAAATGTTTATTTTACTGAACATGAGTTTATGTATAATGTTGTTCTACTAGGACGCTCCCTATAGGTTGAATTTTCAGTTCCAACAGCGTTTAGGAGGAGTGATCTCTTCTCACAATTTGTATCTGCCAAGTCAGCCACCTCACAAAGATGTACGTGTGATACCTGGTAGGATTCTATATATGCATATAAATATATAAGTGTGAATAGGCTAAAGAGAAAGGGAAACATGAATTCTCATATTTGTTAACTTTAAAAACACATGGAGATCTTTTTCTATTAAACATTGACCAGATTTATAACTCCTACCTTGTATAATGCAAAATGCAAGTCCAACTATACAACATGCCTCCAATGAACTGCTTGTATTTCTATAGGTTTGTGTTATTTTTTTCTATCATATTATAATGAGTTGTCTGAGTCTAGTAGGTATGGGTTAGTGTCAGGGATTCAGTATTTCAAAAGGAAAATTGGAAATTGAATCCAATTTGTATGCAAATATATGCTGCACAAATATCCTCCCACTCTCATCCAGAACAATGCCTTGAAATTACCTTCACCCAAAGTAAGACACAGTTAGACTAGAATAGATAGAAAATCAGTGAATACATATCTGGAATGGAAAATGCTCAGGAGTTCACAACCTTGGAGGTTGTAGAGGAGTTTCCAAAAGTAAGGGACAGGGTAAACACTCCACAAACATGGAGCTCTGCTGGCCTAAAAACTTTTAGAGCAACTGCCTCTGAGTTTGGGAACGTGAAAATTATGTTGTTGTCAGGAGAATTGGCTTCCTTTGTAGTGAGACCATCAAAGCTGGGTCTGCCTCTATGTGACGTGGAGGACATGGTATCTTATTTTCCAATGAACATGAGGTAGCAGTGTTGATTTTCTTCTTTTTAGGTAAACTGTGGCCTCTGGGGACTAAGTGTCTCCCCGTTGGACTGTGAAGCCATTTGGTCCTCCTCCACTTTTTGTGGGGTTTTTGCTGCTGAACTGGGAGTTTGGTATTTGCTTCATGAAATTCAAGGAGTTCAACTGAGACACAGTGCTGGAGGGAGTTCTGCCATGTGCGGTGGTTAAGAGTCTGCAGAAGAACGCACCAACCACGCTTCTATCCCTCAAAGCTTGCCACATTGCATCCTTGTCCAAAGCAACCTGATTCTGAACATTGCCCTGAATCCTCTTCATATAACAAGATGCCTTTAATTACAAGGGTCTGCTGGCTGCTTCATGTAATCCACAAGCCATTTGGAAGCCAATGGAAGATCCACATTGCTCCAACAGAGATGTTTTATCACACTCCTGCCCACCAAAGCTCTAGGCCCACTTCTCAGCAGGCTGCAACTTTCTGGCACCTCTGTTCTACACCATTTTCATGAAACCCAGTCAAGCAAGGCACTGTCTGGTACATCCATGATCAGCAACAGGACATCCAAAGGTTCTCCAGTGCCACCTGGTCATGGGAATTTCAAAAATTTCATGGTATTTATTTAGACATTTTTCAAGGATGAAGTTGGAGGCACTGTGGGTTTCAATTCATTCAGGAACCAGTAAATGGTGAGCAAGATTATTTCAATGAAAGCTCTGGAGAACCCTCACAGGCAAGGCTTCCCAAAGAATGGCCAAAAGGTCACATTAAGCCAGGCCCATTGAGGTCTACAATATGAGGTCCATGTGTGTTTTCACTCTCAACTATGGCTGCCAAGTCTTTCGAATGAAATCATGTGATATCTTGGCTGAAATTCCCAGAGCTCTGTGGAAAGCCACTCTGGGGCTAGATCTCAGTTTCCAAGGGTGACTCTCATACATGGCCTCTTAAATCACAACACAATACATGGCAATACTTCTCTGAGATCAGTTCCTGAACTCAGTCTATAAGGGGAATCACACCAGAGTTCAAGCCCAGGTAGACCTTGTTATGTCTTCCAACTGTCACACAAATATCCACAATTAAATCCAAAACACTTCCACATGGCACTCATCTTCTTCCATTTACACAATCATCATAACCTCTGGCTGGAGGTTTCCATGAGGGGTGCAGCCCAAGACAGTGTCCAATATAACCTCCCTTGTCCCTCTTTTGCCTAAAATCAGGGTGGCCAGGACATCCTTCCAGTGAACCAAGAGTGATCAAATAGGCCTGCCATTAATATGGCACTGCTTCTCCAATTTGAGGCCTACTGACTGTGTGTTTTAGATTCTTTATGTGAATTGGAGTCTCGAGAAAAACCAAGCACTTATGGGCTAGCCTCTGCAGGGTTTTGAGGAACACATTTGAACCAAATGATCACTGTTCTCACATGATGGAGAACAGGACACTTACAGAGGAATGCGAGAGACTTCATCCACACTGACTGCTCTTTTGTCCATTTTCGTTTTGGATGCACACATGGAATCCTTCTTTAGATCCATCAGGTGCTGAGAATCTAAGCCACAGTCTCACACAGGGAGAAAAGACTGATTCAGACACATCCCTTTCCAAAGCAATTAAGCAAAGAGCCACAGGTGATGCCCTTTCATTTCCATTTGAAAACTGTTTCTTTAGGCTCTACAATGGTGTGGCCTGAGGCAAAGGCCTTCCTGACATTCAGGGCAACAGAACAATTGATGAGCAAAAGGCCCAAAGCAGGGTTTCTTCACTTAGAATTTCCTGGTCAAACTGATATCTGAGTTTTCTGAGATGCTCCCATTTCTTTCAGCTATCCAGTACATGGCCATGTCACAGAGCTTGGAGGTGGTACATATTTTGGACACAAAACCATGAGCCTATTCTGGAGAGTGGCCAGAATTCAGGAAGAAAACCGGAACTTAGGAAGATTGTTGGAGTTGTCCACCCATAAGTCAAGCCGCAGTCCATTCATAAATTGGGCAGAATTCAGGAAGAAAACAGGAACTTAGGAAGATTGTTGGAGTTGTCCACCCATAAGTCAAGCCGCAGTCCATTCATAAATTGGGCAAGTTGAGTCTAGACAGGACACATCCAATGATTCATTCTCTTTTCTAATATCTAAAACCACGGACACAGTGGGATACACAGACAAAGAAACACTGGCCTTGTCAAACGACTTACCAGAAACAGTTCACTCCAAACCAAACAAACCGCCTTTCCTACCTATTCTCAGAACATGAGACAAAATCTCAAACCCACACCCACACACACAAAGGAAGCTCCTTCCCCCAAGTAGGTCTGTGACTATTGGGAGTGTCCTCTGACTGGTGGGCCAAACTATGTTCTGATGAAATCGCCTGTCACATATGGTCTCCTTGGCCAAATCTGTGAAGTTGTCACTAGCCAGCGGTGAGCCACTACCTGCTTTCTCAGGAAAGGCCCCTCTTTAGAGCTTTCCTGACATTTGTTCATCCTCACCTCAGTAGGTACCAAGAAAGACTGATTCTGTCCTTGGTAAATCCAAAAAATACGACCACTGGGACTGGGACTGAGACTGGCTCTGGGTGCCTGGCTTCCCGGATTCCAAGTTCAGAGAGTTTCATCACCAAGGAAATGAGGTGAGATTACTTCCTTCAGGAATTCTTTGAGGTCATTGCCTTGGCAACCACTTTGTCCTAACTGTTGCTTACAATACTCCTATGAGATGGAGGCTGCCCTTTCTTCCTGTGACACTTTTACAAGTTAGAATGGTATATCAACCATAGGGACCCCGGAATAGCTCTCCACACATGCCTGGTTTGGTCTATCTTCTCTACATTAACAAGAGAGAGGCTTATTCAGACACAACCCTTCATCCTGGGAAGGTTGTTTGCGATGGAAGATGACATTTGCTCTCTCAGGTCCTTCATAGCTGCCTACATCTTCTCCAGGGATCAAGTCTGCATGGACATTTGAGGTTCTCAGCAGGAGGAAGATACCCTACATTCCTGTATTGTAAGACGAACTCTGTCCCTGCTCTTCTGCAAAGTTAGATTAAGGTAAGAGTGTATGGTTAGGGTTAATAACATGTTCGATTTGGGTTACGAATCATTGCGAAGGATGATTAATAGTATTGGGAACCTGCGATATTTATAAGATTATAGAGGTGAAATATAAGTATGGAAACAGAAATCTAGGTAAGATTTGAAGCCCAGAAGGGCATTAGGCCCTTGATTGGGATACTTAGCTTATAATTACGTTCTGCACAGATGTCTCAGATAAATTGATAATCAATGGCATAGGACCTTACACCTTGGATGATTGATTTTAGAAGAGAACATCCACTCAAATTGAGATAGTTGGTGGGATTAGGAAGGTAGTCAGTATCTTTAGGAAATAGAGTGAGTATAGGATTTGGGGCAAAAGTTCTGTAGCAATAGGGTTTTTGTTATAGAGTGAATGTAAATTTCAGCACATGTGAAGAGTCAGTCACATGATGAACTGGGGAAAATATGTAAAAAGGAAAATATCAATACAGACATTATGAAATGAGGCAATTATACAGTGAGTGATAGGATTAGACATTTTCAATAGGGTTGAGATTGAATACATAATCTTAGGAAGAAACAAATATGTCGTCACCAATAGGAATGACATTTGAAAGCATTAGGCAACCTGGACATTTATCGTTTTAGTAATCCATGTTCACTTTCCATTTAGGATTTGGTACAATCATAAGTGTGATCTTTGCATTTTGTGCCCAGAAAAATATTGTGATCAAATGTGTATGTAGATCATATGACATGAGTATTTCTTCCACCATTACTGGGAGCAATATTTGAAGACATATAAATTAGTATTGGGGGTACAAAGTGGTGTACCCTGTGTCTTTGAATATAGAGATAATGCATGAATAGACCATACTGTGAATAAATATTATAACTGGTTCCACTTTAAATAATGGATTGAATTGATATCTGAAAATATATAGGAAATCATATATTGACATACAATCATTCACTCCAACCAGTTATATATCTAATGGTAATCTTAGGGTTATTGTTTATCATGAAGTGTGTGTGAGTTTTGTTTCAAAAGTGATTATGGAAATCGAAAATAATATGTTTGGAAAAAAGTCTCATAAAAAGACCAATCAAGAAATATGGAGGAATTCATGTGTTCTGAAGCAGGAAGTGATTGAAAGTGAAACAAGTGCCTATAAATTTTCTAAATTGTGAATGAAATATATATCCTGTTATGTGCATAAACTGATGAAATAGTAATGTACCAGTGTTGAATAAAAGTGAACGTCAAAATACACATCATGTCCAATAGGAATCTACTTGCATTGATGTTAAACTGGGTCAGTTACTGTAGAAATATTAGAATTGCATGCATTATTCACCAAAGAGAGTTTTTTTTTATTTTTATTTATGGTTGTTCAAAACATTACATAGTTCTTGATATATCATATTTTACACTTTGATTCAAGTGGGTTATGAACTCCCATTTTTACCCTGTATACAGATTGCAGAATCACATCAGTTACACATCCATTGATTCACATATTGCCATACTAGTGTCTGTTGTATTCTGCTGCCTTTCGTATCCTCTACTATTCCCCCTGGCCTCCCCGCCCCTCCCCACTTCTCTCTCTACTCCCTCTACTGTAATAAATTTCTCCCCCTTGTATTATTTTTCCCTTTCCCCTCAATTCCTCTTGTATGTAATTTTGTATAACCCAGAGGGTCTCCTTCCAATTCCATGCAATTTCCCTTCTCCCTCCCTTCCTCCTCTCATCCCTGTTTAATGTTAATCATCTTGTCATGCTCTTCATCCCTATCTGTTCTTAGTTACTCTCCTTATATCAAAGATGACATTTGGCATTTGTTTTATAGGAATTGTGTAGCTTCACTTAGCATAATCTAGTCTAATGCAATCCATTTCCCTGCAAATTCTATGATTTTTTATTTTTCAATGCAAAGTAATAATCCATTGTGTATAAATGCCACATTTCTTTTATCCATTTTTCTATTGAAGGGCATCTAAGTTGGTTCCACAGTCTTGCTGTTGTGAATTGTGCTGCTATGAACATCGATGTAGCAGTGTCCCTGTAGCATGCTCTTTTTAGGTCTTTAGTGAATAGACCAAGAAGGGCAATAGCTGGGTCAAATGGTGGTTCCATTCCAAGCTTTCCAAGAAATCTCCATACTGCTTTCCAAATTGGCTGCACCAATTTGCAGTCCCACCAGCAATGTACAAGTGTACCTCTTTTCCCACATCCTTGCCAGCACTTCTTGTTGTTTGACTTCATAATGGCTGCTAATCTTACTGGAGTGAGATGGTATCTTAGGGTGGTTTTGATTTGCATTTCTCTGACTGCTGGAGATGGTGAGCATTTTTTCATGTACTTGTTGATTGATTGTATGTCCTCATCTGAGAAGTGTCTGTTGAGGTCCTTGGCCCATTTGTTGATTGGGTTATTTGTTATCTTATTGTCTAATTTTTTGAGTTCTTTGTATACTCTGGATATTAGGACTCTATCTGAAGTGTGAGTAGTAAAGATTTCTTTCCAGTATGTAGGCTCCCTATTTACCTCTTATTGTTTCTTTTGCTGAGAAAAAACTTTTTTAGTTGAGTAAGTCCCATTTGTTGATTCTAGTTATTAACTCTTGTACTATAGGTGTCCTATTGACGAATTTGGAGCCCAACCCCACAGTATGTACATCGTAACCAAATTTTTCTTCTATCAGACAGTGTGTCTCTGATTTGATATCAAGGTCCTTGATTCATTTTGAGTTAACTTTTGTGCATGGTGAGAAAAAGGGATTCAGTTTCATTTTGTTATATATGGATTTTCAGTTTTACCAACACCATTTGTTGAAGATGCTATCCTTCCTCCATTGCATGCTTTTAGCTCCTTTATCAAATATAAGATAGTTGTAGTTTTGTTGATTGGTTTCTGTGTCCTCTATTCTGTACCATTGGTCCACCTGCCTGTTTTGGTACCAGTACCATGCTATTTTTGTTACTATTGCTCTGTAGTATAGTTTGAAGTCTGGTATCGCTATACCGCCTGATTCACACTTCCTGCTTAGCATTGTTTTGCAATTCTGGGTCTTTTATTTTTTCATATGAATTTCATGATTGCTTTCTCTATTTCTACAAGAAATGCCTTTGGGATTTTGATTGGCATTGGATTAAACCTATAGAGAACTTTTGGTAATATCGCCATTTTGATGATGTTAGTTCTGCCTATCCATGAACAGGGTATATTTTTACATCTTCTAAGATCTTCTATTTCTCTCTTTAGGGTTCTGTAGTTTTCATTGTATAAGACTTTCACCTCTTTTGTTAGGTTGATTCCCATTTTTTTTTTTTTTTTAGGATATTGTGAATGGAGTGGTTGTCCTCATTTCCATTTCAGAGGATTTGTCACTGATATACAGGAATGCCTTTGATTTATGCGTGTTGATTTTATATCCTGCCACTTTGCTGAATTCATTTATTAGCTCTATTAGTTTCTTTGTAGAACCTTTTGGGTCTGCTAGGTATAGAATCATGTCATCTGCAATAGTGATAATTTAAGTTATTCTTTTCCTATTTATATGCCTTTAATTTCTTTCATCTGTCTAATTGCTCTGGCCAGTCTTTTGAGAACTATATTGAACAAAAGTGGTGAGAGCAGGCATCCCTGTCTTGTTCCAGATTTTAGAGGGAATGTCTTCAATTTTTCTCCATTCAGAATGACGCTAGCCTGCGGTTTAGCATAGATTGTTTTTACAATATTGAGGAATGTTCCTGTTATTCCTAGTTTTTCGAGAGTTTTGAACATAAAGGGATGCTGTACTTTGTCGAATGCTTTTTCTGCATCTATCTAGATGATAATATGGTTTTTATTTTTAAGTCTATTGATGTGGTGAATAACACTTATTGATTTTCGTATATTGAACCCTCCTTGCATCCCAGGGATGAACCCTACTTGATCATGGTGCACATTTTTTTGATATGTTTTTGTATCTGATTTGCCAGAATTTAATTTAAGATTTTTGCATTTAGGTTCATTAGAGATATTGGTCTTTAGTCTTCTTTCTTTGAAGTGTCTATCTGGTGTAGGAATCAGGGTGATATTGGCCTCGTAGAATGAATTTGGAAGATCTCCCTCTTTTTCAATTTTCTGAAATAGCCTGAGTAATTTGTCTGCAACACAAAGGTGAATGGCATCCTGAAATTACCTGTTCTATAGCTGAATGAGCTTCGATCAGTCAAAAACAGGGATGGTGACATCAGCTCTCCAAGATAGTGGCCGCTGGCTTCCTCTGTGGTCTGACCGGTGTGGAGAACCGAATTGGACCGCATCCTTACCCATCTCAAACAAAGAATTCAGCACTTAGCACAGTGATTGCATACCTGGCAGGAGCCCACAGAATCCACACCGCTGTATATTTGCATTGCTATCTCTTCGTTTCCCAGTGCGCGCCGCAGACTCTAGCCACAGACCAATTTCCTGAATAAGCAGCATGACGCTCCATGTGGACAAATCACTTGTGTTTGAGCTCGCGTAGCTGATCCTCGTGAGATGGAAATATGTCCACTAGGTTTTGGAGCACCCCAATTTTGCTGGAAATTTCTAACAAGATATATTTTAGCCGTTATAACTCGTCATTCTCCCGCACAGTGATGCGGTACATGGGGGTGATGCACTCCCTTCACCACCATCATATGATCCCCCGAAGTTAGTTTTCAGTACTAAGAAACAAATATGTATTTCAGGTGGATGAATATTTCTGAGAATATTCTTGTGAAAACATGATTATAAATGCACATACATGAATATGAATGAATTTAGGGAGTGTATAATAAGAAAAATATACTTCATATTTTGAAAAATCTGGAGAGTGAATATATATATATATATATATATATATATATATATATATATATATACACTCACAGACATTAAAAAGTAGCATTATGTATGCCAATCGAAATTTACATGAAATAATATATCATCCACAGATCCAAAAATATTCATTTTAATGAACATGGATTTATGTTGTTCAACTAAGAAGCTCACTCATATGTTGTATTTTCAGTTCCAACAGCGTTTAGTAGGAGTGATCTCTTCTCACAATTTGCAGCTGCCAAGCCAGCCACCTCACAAAATGTACGAGTGATACCAGGTAGAATTCTAAATGTGCATATGAAAATACATGTGATGAATAGGCTACAGAGAAAGGGAGACAGTTATTCACATATTTGTTAACTTTTAAAACACATGGAGAACTATTTCAATTAAAATTCGCTAGATTTATAACACCTACCATTTATCATACGAAAGGCAAGTCCAACTATACACCATGCCTCCTGTGAACCTCTTGTATTTCTATTCTGTTTGGGTTATTTTTCTCCACCATATTAGGATTAGAAGTCAAAGTCTAGTAGGGTATGTGTTAGTGTCAGGGATTCAGTATTTTGAATGGAAAATTGGAAAATGTATCCAATGTGTATGCAAATATGTGCTACACAAAAAATTCCCACTCTCATTCAGCACAATGCCTTGACATTACCTTCGCCCCACATAAGACACAATTAGAGGAGAAGAGTTAGAAAATCTGTGAATACATATGTGGAATGAAAAATGCTCAGGAGTTCACAAATTTGCAGGTGGTAGAGGAGTTTCCAAAAGTAAGGGACAGGGTAAAAACTCCACAAACATGAAGTTCTGCCAGCCTAACATCTGGAGAAACTGCCTCTGAGGTTGGGCAATGAAATATATGCTGTTGTCAGGAGCATTAGTTTCATTTGTTGTGAGACCATCATAGCTGAGTCTTCATCTATGTGATCTGGATGACATGGATTCTTATTTTCCAATAAACATGAGGCAGCAGTGCTGAATTTTCTATTTGTAGGTAACCTGTGGCCACTGGGGTCTAAATGTCTCCCCTTGTGGACTGTAATTCCATTTGGTCATCCTCCACTATTCGTGGTATTTCTTGCTGCTGCACTGGGAGTTTGGTATTTGCTTCATGAAATACAAGGAGTTCAACTGGGACACAGTGCTGAAGTGAGTTCTGTCAAGTGTGGTGGGTCAGGTTCGTCAGGAGAATGCACCAACCAGGCTTCTATCCCACATAGCTTGCCCCATTTTCCATAGCAACCTGATTCTGAACATTGCCCTAAAACCTCTCCATATAACAATATGCTTTTACATATAAGGGTCTACTGGCTGCAAAATGTCAGTCACAATCCATTTGGAAGCCAATGGCAGATTCACATGCCCCCACCACAGATGTTTTATTACACACCTGCCATCCACTAGTCTAGTACAACTACTCAGCAGGATCCAACTTACTGGCATCTCTGTTAAACACCATTTTCATAAAACCCAGTCAATCAAGGCACTGTCTTGTATACTCATGATCAGCAAGAGGACATCCAAATGTTCTCCAGTGCTACCCGGTCATGGGAATTTCAAAAATTTCATGATATTGATATAGCCAATTTTCAAGGATGAAGTTGGAGGCACTGTGGATTTCAATTCACTCAGAAACCATTAAATGAAAACTCTGGAGAATTCTTACAGGCAAGGCTTCCAAAAGTGGCCAAAAGTCAGATTAAGCCAGGCCCATTGAGGTCTACAAAGTATGGTCCATGTGTGTTTTGACTCTCAAATATGGCTGCCAAGTCTTTAAGAATAATATCATGTGTTATCCTGGCTGAGATTCCCTGTGCTCTGTGGAAAGTCAACTAGGGCCTAGATGTCACTTTCCAAGGGCAACTCTCATGCATGGCCATCTAAAATTCCAACACAATTCCTGGCAATAATTCTCTGAGATCAGTAAAAGAACTCAGTCTCTAAGGGGAATCACACCAGAGTGCAAGCCTAGGTGGACCCAGTGATCTCTTCCAGCCGCCAGACAAATGTCCACAATTAAAACCAAAACACTCTCACATGGCCCTCATCTTCTTCCATATAGACACTCATTATATCCTCTGGCTGGAGGTTTCCATAAGGGATGCAGCCCACGACAGTGTCCAAAATAAGCTCCTTGCACCGCATTTGCCTAAAGTAAGGGTGGCCTGGACTCTCTTCCTGTGAACCAGGAGTAATCAAATAGGCCTACCTTTAATATTGCTTGGCTTCTCCAACTTGAGGCCTTCTAGCTTTGGGGTTTAGATTCTTTAAGTGAATTGGAGTCATGATAATCAAGCACCTATGGCCTAGCCTCTGCAGGGCTTTGAAGAACTCATTTGACCCAAAGAATCCCTATTCTCACTTGATGGATATCTGGAACCTACCAGAGGAAGGCAAGAGAGTTCATCAACAATATCTGATCTTTTTGCCATTTTGGTTTTGGATGCACGCATGGGATCTATCTTTAGATCCATCAGGTGATGAGAATCTAAGCCACAGCGTCACACAGGGCCAACAGGCTGATTCAGACATATCCCAATCCTAAGCAATTAAGCAAAGAGCCACAGGTGATGCCCATTCATTTCCATTTGAAAACTGTTTTCTTCAGGGTTCACAAAGTGGTGGCTTGAGGCAAAAAACTTCCTGACATTCAACAGAACAATAGTTAAGCAAAAGGACCAAAGCAGGGTTTCTCCACTGAGACTTTCCTGGTCAACAGATATCTGAGATTTCTGAGATGCTAGCCATTTCCTTCAGCTATCCAGTACATAGCCATGTCACAGATCTTGGAGGTGGTACAAATCTTGGACACAAAACCATGATACTATTCTGGAGAGTGGGCTGAATTGAGAGAGAAAACAGGAAATTAGGAAGCTTGTAGGTGTTGCCCATCCATAAGGCAAGCCAGAGTCCACTCATGAATTGGGCAGGATGAATGCTGGGGAGCTTTCTACTAGACAGGACACATCCATTGATGCATTGTCTTTTCTAATGTCTACAACAATGGACTCAGTGGGATACACACACATAGAAACACTCACCTTGTCAAAGGACTTAATAGAAATATTCCACACCATACCAAACAAACCGCCTTTCCTACCTATTCTCAGAAAATGATCCACTACCTACTTTCTCAGGGAAAGCCCCTCTTCAGAGGTTTCCTGGCATTTGGACATCCTCACATCTGTAGGTACCAAGAAAGACTGACTCTGTCCTTGGTAATTCCAAACATGTGAGACCACTGGGACTAGAACAGGGACTGTCTCTGGGTGCCTGGCTTCCTGGATCCCAAGTTCAGAGAGTTCCCTCACCAAGGAAGTGAGGTGAGATCACTTTCTTCAGGATCTGAATGATGTCACTGCCTTGGCAACCACTTTGTTGCTTCCAAAAGTACCATGAGGTGGAGGCTGCCCCGATTTTCATGTGGCACTTTCTCTAGTTAGAATGTTATATCAACCATAAGCACCCGGGAACAGCTTCCACACAGGACTGGTTTGGTCCATGTTCTATACATTAAGAAGAGAGAGAATGATTCAGACACAACCCTTCATCCTGACCAGGATGATTGCCATGGAAGTTGACTTTTGCTTTCTGAGGTACTTCATAGCTGCCTTCATCTTCACCAGGGATTATTTCTGCATGAACATTTGAGTTTCTCAGCAGGTGAAGATTCCCTAGATTCCTGTAGTTTAATACCCACACTGTTCCTGCTCTCCTGCAAAGTTAGTGTATGGTTAGGGTTAATAATATTTTCGATTTGGGTTAGGAATCATTCTGCAGGATGAATAATGGGATTGGGAACCTGTGATATTTATAAGAATATATAGGTGAAATATATGTATAAAAACGGGAATCTAAGAAAGATTTGAAGCCCAGAAGGGCATTGGGCCCTTGGTTTGGATACTTAGTGTTGAATAATGTTCTGTACAATTGTCTCAGTTAAATCGAAATACAATGGCATAGGACCTTGTACCTTGGATGATTGAATGTAGAAGAGAACATCCAGTCAAAAAGGGATAGTTGGTAGGATTAGGAAGATAGTCAGTAGGTTTAGGAAGAAGAGTGAGTATATGATTTGGAAAAAAAAGCTTCTTTAGCAATAGGGTTTTGTTTAGAGAGTGAATGTAAATGTCAGCACATGTGAAGAGTAAGCCAAAATGATGAACTGGGGAAAATATGTAGGAAAGCAGGTGTCAATAGAGACATTACTAAATCAGGCAAAGTATAAAGTGAGGGATAGGATTAGACATTTTCAACAGGCTTGAGTTTGAATATATAATCATAGGAAAAAACAAATATGTCGTCATGAATGGGAATGACATTTGAGAGCATTAGGCAACCTGGACATGGATGCTATTAGTTATCAACATTCACTTTCCTTTTAGGCTTTGGTACAATCATAAGTGTGATATTTTATTTGTTTGTTGTTCAGAATATTACTGTGATAAAATGTATATGTAGATCAGGTGACATGAGTATTTCTTTCACCATTTCTGGGAGCAATAATTTGAAGACGCATACATTAGTATTAGGGGCACAAAGAGGTGTAACCTCTGTCTATGAATATAGAGATAATGCATGAATAGACCATACTATGAATAAATAACATAACTGATTCCACTTTACATAATGGATTGAAATGACATGTGAAAATATATAAGAAATCTTATATTGATATACAATCATTCATTCCAACCAGTTATATATCTAATGGTAATATTAGGATTATGATTTATGATGAATGGTGTTTGAGTTTTGCTTTATAAGTGATGATGTTAAACGAAAGTAATGTGTTTGGAAAGAAGTCTCATGAAAAGACCAGTCAAGAAACATGGAGGAATGCATGTGTTCTGAATCAGGAAGTGATTGATCGTGAAACAAATGCCTATAAATTTTCTAATTTGTGACTGAAATATATATCCTATGATGTGGATAAACTGAAGACATAGTAACGTACAAGTGTTGAATAAAAATGAAAGTCAAAATACACATCATGTCCCCTAGGAATCTACTTGCATTGATTTTAAACTGGCTAAGTAAATGTAGAAATAATAGGGTTTGTATGCACCATTCACTGAATTTAGTTTTCAGTACTAGGAAACAATATGTATTGCAGGTGGATGATTATTATGAGAATAATGTTGTGGAAAGTTGATTATAAATCCACAGATATGAATATGAATGAATTTAGGGAGTGTATAATAAGACACATATATTTCATATTTTGAAAAATCTGAAGAGTGTGTATATATATATATATATATATATATATATATATATATATATTTATATATATATACAAACACGCACATGCACAGATATTAAAAAGTAGCAATACAGGAGATCCATTATGAAGGCAGGCATGGAGAAATCAAGTCTCTGATCTCTTCAGCTGCACGGGCATAGGAAGTCATAAACTGTCTAAATGCTGTTTGCTCAGAATCACTAGGCAATGTTGACCTGTTGTGAATCTGGGGCGAACAGTCTGGGCCCCTCAGAACACACACAGAGCCCGGATTGGCTGCATTCAAGCTTAGATTCGTCTGGTTTTTGTGACTCAGCACTAACATTCCCGCTGAAATAACTGGTTGGGCTTTCTGAATTGACAGAGTTAAAAGACAACTGAGCCTTCATAGGCAGTGGCCACAGGATTGAAATGGGGCTTGGGAGAGATAGTCAGGACCCACCCATTGCATTGGTCACCCAGCAAAGGGAACAAACGGTCACCATTTTAATGGGATACCACCATGGCATAGAACTGACATTACAGGCGGAGGAGATAACTTCATTGAAACCAACGCGACAAGTGTGTAATCCCATTGCCATCTCTCTCAACACCACGGGGAAACCTCAAGGGCCCCTCCCAGCTCTCCCAGGAGCACGATAGCCAGACCTAGGGAAACAGGATTGGCTCGGGACTTGCGGCGTGGAATTCCCGGCTACCACTCCCACCAGTGCTGACAATTGAGGTCTCTTACACCACCTACCAGGGGCATGGCTCCCGGAAGACAGGAAAATTCGCTGGCGGTTCTCAGGACAAAGCTCTACAAACTTAGGGTCTGAGGGAGGCAAACAGGGAGAGTGTGCCCAGGCGTTCATTAAAACAGGGCTACCAGGAGCAGAGGCCTGGTGTGTAACCAGTATTGTGGTGAGCGTCAAAGGTGAGCGGGGCCTGGCTTGAGGAAGCACAAGAGAAGGCCCTAGGCACTCAGGATTGGAGACCCGCCGAGTCTGGGAGGAAGAGCTGCTGCACAGTGATTTGTTCCCACTTATTTAGAGGAGAAGCTTGGCCCAGTGCACACAGCTCCACCTACTGGAAGAGAAGTTAATTGAACTCTAGTACTGCATGTATTATTATTATTATATTATTTGTATGTTTTTCTTTTTCTTTCATTTTCATTTTTGTTGTTGTTCTTTAACTTTTTTAATGTTTTTTTATTTTTTTTAATTTTTTATTTCATTATTATTATTATTATTTTAAATTTTCATTTTCATTTTTTAATTATCATTATTACTTAAAATTTTCTTTCTTTATTTTCTATTTTTTTCTTTTGTCTTTTCATTTCTTTTCAATTTTATTATACCCCTTCCTTGAATTCTACCTGGATACTCTCATTCTCTTTAGTGACTTCTTCCCTTCCCTTCTAATATCTTTCCTTCCATGCATCAAATAAATTTATAAGAGTAAGCAGTAACTCAGTAGTCAAACAGAACAAGAAGTAACATGAGCAGCATAAAAAAGCAAGGAAGAAAAAAAGTACAAACAATGAAGGACAGCCTAAATATTCAAGAGCATCTGGAGTCATCAGAAAAATAGTCATATAAAGAACTCAAGGAATACCTTAGACAGATGTAATGGAACATTAAAGAGGATATGAGACAACAAAAACAAACAGTGAAAGAACGCATTGAAAATGAATTACATAAACAGATAAAATAAGAAATTAAGCATCTTTATCAGGAGATAGAGATTATTAGAAAAATCAAACAATAATTCTAGAAATGAAGGAAATGATAAACCAAATTAAAAACTCAATTGAGAGTATCACTAACAGAGTGGAGCAAGTAGAAGACAGAATGTCAGATAATGAAGACAAAATATATCATCTTGAAAAAACTCTATCCAAGAAAGAAATGCTGTAAAAAATTATGAGAAAACATCCAAGAGATATGGGATAACATTAAAAAAACAAACTTATGAGTCATCCCGAAAGAGGAAGGTACAGAGATTCAAACCAAGGGAATGAGTAACCTGCTGAATGAAATAATTAGAGAAAACTTTCCAAAAATAAAAATGGAAACAGATAAACAAATTGTAGATGCTTACAGGACACTGAGCACACAAAATCACAGTAGACCAATGCCAAGACACATTGTTATGAAGATATCCAATATACAAAACAAAGAGAAAATATTAAAACCTACCAGAGAAAGGAGGCAGATTACAATCAGGGGTAAAACAAAAAGGTTAACAATGGTTTGTTTTTTTTTTATCACAGATGCTGGAAGTGAGAAGATCCTGGAACAACGTACTTCAAACACTGAAAGACAATGGATGCCAACCAAGAATTATGTATCCAGCAAAATTAAGCTTAATGTAAGACAACAAAATAAAAATATTTCATGATAAACAAAAGCTAAAAGAATATGCAGCCAGAAAACCAGCATTGGAAAGCATCTTGAGCAAAACACTACAAGAGGAAGAAATGAAAATCAACAATGTAAACCATCAGTGGGAAGTGCCTCAGTAATGACAGAGGGCGGGAAAAGCTAATCATGGAGAAACAAACTAATTTAAAAAAAAGATATAAGCAAATATGGGTGGCAGTACAAACCATATATTAATAGTAACTCTAAACGTTAATGGCTTAAACTCTCCAATAAAGTGACATAGGCTTGTAACTTGAATTAAAAAAAACAAATCCAACAATAAGTTGCCTCCAGGGGACACATCTGAATGGAAAAGACATACACAAGCTGAAGGTGAAAGATTGGGAAAATTTATACCATGCACACAGTCCTCGTAACCAAGCAGGGGTGGCCATCCTCCAATAGAATAAAATCGACCTCAAGACTAATTTAATCAAAAGGGATAAGGAAGGACATTATATACTGTTAAAAGAAACCATTCACTGACAAGACATAACAATTATCAATATTCACGCAGCAAATAATGGTGCTGCGACGTTCATTAAACAAATTCTCCTCAAGTTCAAGAATCAAATAGACCACAGTACAATAATTATGGGTGACTTCAACTCACGTCTCTCACCATTGGACAGATCCTCCAAACAAAAGTTGAATAAAGAAACTATAGAACTCAATATCACAATCAATACCCTATACTTAACTGACATATATAGAATATATCAACCATCATCAAGTGGATATACTTTTTTCTCAGCAGCACAGGGATCCTTCTCAAAAATAGACCATATGTTTTGCCATAGGGCAACCCTCAGTAAATATAAAGGGGAGGAGATAATACCGTGAATTTTTTGTGATCATAATGGAATGAAACTGGAAACCAATGATAAATGAAAAAAGAAAAAATCATACATTACATGCAAAATGAACAATATGTTACTGAATGATCAATGGGTTACAGAAGACATAAAGGAGGAAATCAAAAAATTCTTAGAGATAAATGAAAATACAGACACAACATATCAGATTCTATGGGACAAAATGAAAGAAGTTTTAAGAGGTAAATTCATCTCCTGGAGGTCATTCCTCAAAAAAAGAAAGAAAAAAAAAAACAACAAATAAATGAGCTCACACTTTATCTCAAAGCCCTAGAAAAGGAAGAGCAAAACAACAGCAAATGTAGCAGAAGGCAAGAAATAATTAAAATCAGAGCGAAATTGAAACAAAAGAAACTATTGAAAAAATTAACAAAACTAAAAGTTGGTTCTTCAAAAAGATAAATAAGATCGACAGACCCTTAGCCATGCTAATGAAGAGAAGAAGAGAGAGAACTCAAATTACTAACATACGGGATGAAAAAGGCAATATCACAACAGATGCAACATAAATACAGAAGAAAATTAGAAATTATTTGGAAACCTGTATTCCAATAAAATAAAAAATAGTGAAGACATTGATAAACTTCTTAAGTCATATGATTTGCCCACACTGAGTCATAAGGGAACACACAATTTAAACAGACCAATATCAATGGATGAAGTAGAAGAAGCAATCAAAAGACTACCAACCAAGAAAAGCCCAGGACCGGATGGGTATACAGCAGAGTTTTACAAAACCTTTAAAGAAGAATTAATACCATTACTTTTCAAGTTATTCAGGAAATAGAAAAACTGGGAGCTCTGCCAAATTCGTTCTATGAGGACAACATCACCCTGATTCTGAAACCAGACAAAGACACCTCAAAGAATGAAAACTACAGACAAATATCTCTGATGAACCTAGATGCAAAAATCCTCATTAAAATTCTGGCGAATTGGATACAAAGGCACATCAAAAAAATTGTGCACCATGATCAACTAGGATTCATCCCTGGGATGCAAGGCTGGTTCAATATATGGAAATTAATAAATGTTATTCACAACATCATTGGACTTAAAGATAAGAACCATATGATCATCTCGATAGACGCAGAAAAAACATTCAACAAAGTAGAGCATTCCTTTATGTTCAAAACATTTTAAAAACTAGGGATAACAGGAACTTACCTCGACATTGTAAAAGCTATCTATGTTAAGCCTCAGGTTAGCATCATTCTGAATGGAGAAAAATTGAAGGCATTCCCTTTAAAATCTGGAACAAGACAGGGATGTCCTCTATCACCACTTCTATTCAATATAGTTCTCGAAAAACTGGCCAGAGCAATTAGAGAGATGAAAGACATTAAAGGCATAAAAATAGGAAAAGAAGAACTTAACTTATCACTATTTGCAGATGACATGATTCTATACATAGAAGACCAAAAAGGGTCTACAGAAAAAACTACTAGAACTAATAAATGAATGCAGCAATGTGGCAGGATAGAAAATCAACATGCATAAATCGAAGGCATTTCTGTATATTAGCGACAAAACTTCTGAAACAAAAATGAGTCAAAACACTGCATTCCCAATTTCCTCAAAATAATTAAATACTTGGGAATCAACCTAACAAAAGAGGTGAAAGATTTATATAATGCAAACTACAGAACCCTAAAAAGAGAAATAGAATAAGATCTTAGAAGATGGAAAAATATACCCCGTTCATGGATAGGAAGAACTAACATCATCAATATGGCTATATTACCAAAAGTTCTCTACAGGTTTAATGCAATGCCAATCAAAATCCCAAAGGAATTTTTTGTAGAAATAGATAAAGCAATTATGAAATTCAAATGGAAAAATAAAAGACCCAGAATAGCAAAAGCAATTCTAAGCAGGAAGTGTGAATCAGGCAGTATAGCAATACCAGATTTCAAACTATATTACAGAGCAATTATAATAAAAACAGCATGGTACTGGTACCAAAACAGGCGGGTGGACCAATGGTACAGAATGGAGGACACAGTGACTAATCCAAAAAGCTACAACTATCTTATATTTGATAAAAGAGCTAATGGCCTGCAATGGAGGAAGGATGGCATCTTCATCAAATGGTGTTGGGTAAACTGTAAATCCATATGCAACAAAATGAAACTGAATCCCCTCCTCTCGCCCTGCACAAAAGTTAACTCAAAGTGGATCAAGGAGCTAGATTCAAATCAGAGTCTCTGCGTCTGATAGAAGAAAAAGTTGGCTCAGATCTACATATTGTGTGGTCAGGCTCCAAATTCCTTAATAGGACACCCATAGAACAAGAGTTAATAACAAGAATCAAGAAATGGGACTTACTTAAACTGAATTTTTTTTCTCAGAAAGAGAAACAATAAGAGAGGTAAATATGGAGCCTACATCATGGGAACAAATTTTTAGTCCTCACCCTTCACATGGAGCCCTAATATCTAGAGTATACAAAGTATACAAAGAACTCAGAAAATTAGACAATAATATAACCAATAACCCAATGGGCCAAGGACCTGAACAGAAACTTCTCAGAGGAGGACATAGAATCAATTAACAAGTACATGAAAAAATGCTCTCCATTTCTAGCAGTAAGAGAAACGCAAATAAAAACCACCCTAAAATACCATCTCAATCCAGTGAGATTGGCAGCCATAATGAAGTCAAACAACAACAAGTGCTGGCGAGGATGTGAGGAAAAGGGTACTCTTGTACATTGCTCGTGGGACTGAAACTGGTGCAGCCAATTTGGAAAGGAGTATGGAGTCTCCTGTGAAAGCTTGGAATGGAAGCACCATTTGACCCAGCTATTGCCCTTCTTGGACTATTCCCTGAAGACCTTAAAAGAGCGTACTACAGTGATACTGCCACATCGATTTTCATAGCAGCACAATTCACAATTGCTACACTGTGGAACCAACCCAGATGCCCTTCAATAGATGAATGGATAAAAAAAAAATGTGACCTTTGTATACTATGGAGGATTACGCAGCACTAAAATATGACAAAATCATGGAATTTGCAGGGAAATGCATGGCAATAGAGAAGATTATGCTTAGTGAAGCTAGCCAATCCCTAAAAAACAAATACCAAATATCTTCTTTTATATAATGAGAGCAACTAAGAACAGAGCAGGGAGGAAGAGCATGAAGAAAAGATTAACATTAAGCAGAAACATGAGGTGGGAGGGAAAGGGACAGAAGAGGGAAATTGCATGGTAATGGAGAGAGACCCTTATTGTTACACAAAATTACATATAAGAGGTTGTGGGAAAATAAACAACGAGAGAAATGAATTAGAGTAGGTATGGTAGAGAGAAAAGATGGGAAGAGAAGGGAGGGGGGATAGTAGAATATAGGAAAGGTAGCAGAATACAACATTAACTAATAGGGCATTATGTAAAAATATGGATGTTTAACTGATGTGATTCTGCAATCTGTATTTGGAGTAAAAATGGGAGTTCATAACCCACTTGAATCTAATGTATGAAATATGATATGTCAAGAGCTTTGTAATGTTTTGAGCAACCAATAAAAAAAGTAGTGATATATATGCCAATAGAAATTTATCATGAAATATATATAATCAACAGACTGAAAAATATTAATTTTACTGAACATGAAATTATGAATAATGTTATTCAACTAGGAAGCTCACCCATAGGTTGAATTTTCAGTTCCAACAGCGTTTAGGAGGAGTGATCTCTTCTCTCAATTTGCATCTGCAAATTCAGCCACCTCACAAGTGTATACGAGTGATATCAGGTAGGATACTATATGTGCATATAAAAATACATGTGCTGAATAGGCTACAGAGAAAGGGAGACAGGGATTCATATATTTGTTAATTTTAAAAACACATGTAGAACTATTTCAACAAAAAATTGACTAGATTTATAACTCCTACAAAATATAATGCAAAAGGCAATTCCAACTATACACCATGCCTCCTCTGAACTGCTTGTATTCTATTCTTTTCGGGTTATTTTTCACCATCATATTAGGATCATAATTCAGAGTCTAGTAGGGTATGGGTTAGTGTCAGGGATTCAGTATTTCAAAATAAAAATTGAAAAATGAATCCAGTGTGTGTGTAAATATGTGCTACACAAAATCTTCCCACTCACATCCAGAACAATGCCTTGACATTACCTTCACCCAAGTAAGACACAATTATAGTAGAAAAGTGTGAAAATCTATGAATACATATATTTAATGGAATATGCTCGGGAGTTCACAACCTTGGAGGTGGTAGAGGCGTTTCCAAAAGTAAAGGACAGGGTAAACACTCCACAAACAAAGAGCTCTGCTGGCCTAAGACTTCTTGGAATACGGCTTCTGAGGTTGGGCACTTGAAATATATGTTGTTGTCATGAGCTTTGGCTTCCTTTGTCGTGAGACCATAAAAGCTGGGTCTGCATCTATGTGACCTGGAAGACATGATTTCTTATATTTCAATGAACATGAGGAAGCAGTGCTCAATTTTCTCTTTGTAGGTAAACTGTGTCCACTGGAGGCTAAGTGTCTCCCGGTGGGGACAGTGAAGACATTTGATCATCCTCCAATTTTCGTGGTGTTTCTTGCTGCTACACTGGGAATTTGGTACTTGCTTCACACAATATAAGAAGTTCATCTGGGATACAGTGCTGGAGGGTGTTCTGTCACGTGGGGTGGGTTAGCGTCTGCAGGAGAATGTACCAACCAGGCTTCTATCACACATAGCTTGTCCCAATAACCATAGCAACCTGATTATGAACATTGCCCTGAAACCTCTCCATATAACAAGATGCCTTTACATACAAGGGAATGGGGGCTGCGCCATATCAGTCACAAGCCATTTGTAAGCCGATAGCCGATCCACATGGCCCCACCATGATGTTTCATCACACACCTCCCCACCACTGCTCTAGGCCCACTACTCAGCAGGCTCCAAATTCCTGGCATCTCGTATTCTACACCATTTTAATGAAACCCAGTCAAACAAGGCACTTTCTGGTATACACATGATCAGCAACAGGACATCCAACGTTTCTGCAGTGCCACCTGGTCATGGGAATTTCCAAAATTTTATGGTATTTATCTAGCAAGTTTTCAAGGATGAAGTTAGAGGCACTGTGGGTTTCAATTCATTCAGGAACCGTTAAGTGTTGAGAAAGCTCATTTCAATGAATGCTCTGGAGAACTCTAAAGTCAAGGCTTCTCAAAGAGTTGCCAACAGGTCACATGAAGCCAGGCCAATTGACGTCTACAATGTGAGGTCCATGTGTGTTTTGACTCTCAACTATGGCTACCAAGTCTTTCAGAATAAAATCATGTGATATTCTGGCTGAGATTCCCAGGCCTCTGTGGAAAGCCACCCTGGGCCTAGATCTCAGTTTCCAAGAGTGAGTCTCATGCGTGGCCTCCTAAAATCCCAACACAATTCATGGCAATACTTCTCTGAGGTCAGTTCCAGAACTCAGTCTCTAAGGGTAAATCATACCAGAGTTCAAGCCCAGGTGGACCCAGTCATCCCTTTCAACTGCCACAAAAATGACCAAAATTAAAATGAAATCACTCCCACAGGGCCATAATCTTCTTCCTTGTAGACACTCATCATAACCTCTAGCTGGAGGTTTCAATGAGCACAAGGTAGTGTCCAAAATAAGCTCACTTGCCCCTCATTTGCCTAAAAACATGGTGGCCTGAACACTATTCCTGTGAACCAGGAGTGATCAAATATTGCTGCTGTTAAAGTGTTCCGCTTCTCCAATTTGAGGCCTACTGGCTGAAGCCTATAAATTCTTGATGTGATTTGGAGTCATGAGAAAACCCAAGCACATATGGGCTAGCCTCTGCAGGGATTTCAAAGACTCATTTGACCCAAAGGATCCCTATTCTCACTTGATGGAGGTCAGGAACATAAAACAAGAAGGCAAAAATATTCATCCACAATGACTTCTCTTTTTGTCATTTTGGTTTTGAAATCACATGGGATCTTTCTTTAGATCCATCAGGTGCTGAGAATCTAAGCCACAACCTCATTCAAGGACAAGAGGCTGAATCAGACACATTCCATTCCAAAGCAATTAAGCAAAGAGCCACAGGTGATGTCCATTCATTTCCATATGAAAACAGTCTTCTTAAGGCTACACAACAGGGTGGCCTGAGGCAAAGACTTTCCTGACATTCAGGGTAATAGAAACAGAAGTAAGCAAATGGCCCAAAGAAGGGTTTCTCCACTGAGACTTTACTGGTCACACTGATATCTGATTTTTCTGAGATGCTCCCATTCCCTTAAGCTATCCAGTACATGGCCATGTCACAGAGCCTTGTGGTGTTACATATCTGGGACTCAAAACCATGAGCCTATTCTGGAGAGTGGCTGGAAAACACGAAGAAAACAGGAACTTAAGAAGATAGTAGATGTTGCCCATCCATAAGGCAAGCTGCAGTCCATTCATCAATTGGGCAGTAAGAATGCGGGGAAGCTTTCAAGTAGAGACAACACATCCATTGATGCATTGTCTTTTCTAATGTCTACAACAACGGATACAGTGGAATACACAGACATAGAAACACTCACCATGTCAAACGACTTACTAGAAATAGTCCACTCCAAACCAAACAAACCACCTTTCCTAGCTATTCTCAGAACATCAGAAAAAAACACAAACTCACACCTACAATGGCAAAGGCAATTCTTTCCCCCAAGTAGGTCTGTGATTATCCGGAGTGTCTTCTGACTGGTGGGCCATATTATGTTCCCCAAAAATGTCCTGTCCTGTTTCAGTTCTGGTCTCCTTGGCCAATTCTGTGAAGTTGTCAGGAGCCAGTGGTTCGCCACTACCTACTTTCTCAGGAAAGGCCCCTCTTCAGAGCTCTGCTGGAATTTGGCCATCCTCACATCAGTAGGTACCAAGAAAGACTGACTATGTCTTTGGGAAAAGCAAACAAGTTAGCCCACTGGGACTCAGAGTGAGACTGACTCTGGGTGCCTGGCTTCCTGGATCCCAAGTTCAGAGAATTACATCACCAAGGAAGTGAAGTGAGGTCACTTCTTTCAGGAACTGAATATGGTCACTGCCTCGGTAACCACTTTGTCCTAACAGTTGCTTCCAAGAGTCCCATGAGATGGAGGCTGCCCCAACATCCTGTGACACATTCAGAAGTTAGAATGGTATATCAACCATAGGCACCCAGGAACAGCTCTCCACACAGGCCTGGTTGGGTCCTTCTTCTCTACTTTAAGAAGACAGAGGCTGATTCAGACACATCAATTCACCCTGACCAGGTTGTTTGCCATGGAAGATGACTTTTGCTCTCTCAGTTCCTACATAGCTGCCTACAACTTCTGCAGGGATCATTTTTGCATGGACCTTTGAGTTTCTCAGTAGTTGGAAGGAATCCTACATTTTTGTATTGTAAGACCATCTCTGTCCCTGCTCTTCTGTAAAGTTAGATTGAGGCAACAGTGTATGGTTAGGGTTAATAACAGGTTTGATTTGGGTTAGGAATCATTCAGCTGGATGAATAATGGTATTGATGACCTGCGATAATTACAAGAATATATAGGTAAAATATAAGTATGAAAACAGAAATCTATGTAAGATTTAAAACCCAGAAGTGTATTAGGACCTTGATTGTGATACTTAGCTTTGATTTATTTTCTGCACAGATGTCTCAGGTACATCGATATACAATTGCATTGGACCTTGTGCCTTGGATGATTGATTGTCAAAGATAACTTCCAGTCAAAAAGTGATAGTCGGTAAGATTAAGAAGATAGTCGGTAGTTTAGAAAGGAGAGTGAGTATAGAATTTGCACCAAAAGTTCTTTAGCTATAGCTTTTCGGGTATAGAGTAAATGTAAATGTCAGCACATGTGAAGAGTCAGCCACAATGATGAACTGGGAAAAATATGTAGGAAAATAGATATCAATAGATACATTAGGAAATCTGGCAAAGTATAGTCGTTAGTGAAAAGTTAGTAAAATAGGTAGTTGTCTCTTCATGTTTTTCTGTATACTTAACTTCCCTCCCTGCCCTCCCCAAGGAAAGTATATAAGCCCTGTTTAAGCTGTTCTCAGGACTCTCTGCTCTATTGAAGTGAGCTCTGAGCCCCAGCATGCTGGCCACCAATAAACCCTTTGCTTTTGCATGAGACAGTTTCTTAGAGGTCTCTTCGCCTGACACTCATCCGACCTTTACATATGGAGGTTCCACCGAGTTCTGGCAGCAGCGGACGAGAGACCCCAACTGGCTCCTCAAGGGATTTGTAAGGCGCCTCTTTCTGGTGTCAGGTTTCAGGTTAGAGCTTGGCAAAATGGCTGTCAATGAAGAGTGTGAGCTCTCTCTCACGGTGGCTGACAGATGTGTCACAGAGCCACAGGCCACCACCCTGAGGGACACCCCAGAGGACTCTGAAAATCAAGGAACAATAGTCTCCTCAACTCAGTGATATTTTGTTTCAGATTCGGTATTGCCAGCCCATCAGGTATTGCCGGCTACTCAGTCCTCGTCTCAGTGTTGGACGTCCATTTCCTGTCTTTATTGTCTTGTCTTGTCTGTGTCATGTGTCATTGCTTTTACTGTTTGTGCATTTTTCATTATGGAAAAGAGCACTTCAATGCCTCTGTCCCTGACCCTTGATCACTGGACCAAATTCGGCTTAAGGGCTCAGAATCTTTCTTTTTCAGTAAACCGCTGGACCTGGCAGACTCTCTGTGCCTCAGAGTGGCCCACCTTTGGATTCGGATGGCCCTTAGAAGGATTTTTCTACTTCTCACTAATTTAAAAAGTCAGAGATATTGTCTTTCAGGAAGGGCCACATAGCCATCCAGATCAAAAGCCATATATCTTAACCCGGCATTACCTCTGCAAATCTCCTCCATGGGTGAAGCCTTTCTTTGCCCCTGCCCCCGCTCCTAATCCTTCCCCCACGATCTCTCAAACCCTCTGCTCCTCCTCCTCCTCCACCCTCTTTTCTGCCTAAGTCACAAGATTTAACTCTACTGCACTCTCATCCCTCTCCTTATCCCTTGCCCTGGTCTCCCAACCCCCAACACCCTCTAAGTGATTCCCCTGCTGCTGACTCAGCCTCTCCGCCATTGGAGGAAGCTAAGCCAGCCCAGCACCCTCCAGAAAACTCCCCCGCGGCACACACAGCCCCTCCTCCCCTGGAGGAACCTGGCCCGGCTAAAGGAACTCACCATCAATGAAAGATTGAAAACCCTGGAACTCCCGTGATGCTCCCCCTCCGTCCCTATGTGCCAATGATTGATGATGGCCATGGGGAAAAATTGCAAGCCTACCAGTATTGGCCTTTCTCCTCTTCAGACCTATATAACTGAAAAATAACAATCCCCCCTTTTAAGAGGACCCCACTCGTGTCTCAGGTGTGGTTGATTCATAGATGTTTTCACACCAGCCTACTTGGAATGACTGCCAACAACACCTAGGGACTCTCTTCATGACAGAGGAACAAAAGAGAATCCTCTTGGAAGCTAGAAAAAAATATCCTCGGACCAGATGGTTGACTGACACCACTTCCCAACATATTCAACCCGGCTTTCCCTAGAATCGACAAAACTGGGACCCCAACACCTTTGAAGGTAGGGAGCATCTGTCCACTTATCTCCGGGCTCTAATAGCGGGTATCTTAGTGGCTGCTAGGCGACCAACTAATTTGGCCAAGGTAATAGAGTTTATTCAAGGGCCTGATGTATCTCCCTCTATGTTTCTAGAGAGAATTATGGAGGCATATAGGAGATATACTCCTTTTGATACTCAGGCAGAGGCTCAAAAGGCATCTGTCATGATGGCCTTTATTGGGCAAGCTGCCATGGATATTTAAAGAAAGTTACAACACTTAGATGGATTACAAGATATGACTTTGAGAGATTTAGTCAGAGAAGCCAAAAACGTATACTATACGAGAGAAACTGAGGAAGATAAGGAAGCAAAGGGTGGATAAAAGAAACAAAAGACAGACTAAGGAATTGACTCAGGTCCTGGTCACAACAACAAATAGGCCAGAAATAAGAAACATGGAGACAGGAAGGGATACCTGGGCCCAAACTAGAGGCCACCCCTGGCCTCAGATCAATGTGCCTATTGTAAAGAAAAAGGACACTGGGCCAAAGAGAGCCCTAGAAAGAGACAGCCACGCCAGCCAGCCATCCTGACTCTGCAGGATGACTAAGAAAGTTGGGGATCAGATCCCCTCCCCGAGCTCAGGTTAACTTTTGAAGTGGAGGGCACCCCAGTAAACATTGAAGTGGATACAGGGGCAATATACTCAGCCATTAAGGCTCCATTTTGCCCTCTATCAAATAAAAGGTCTCTAATTCAAGGGGCTAATTGCAGTAAATATTGGGCTTGGACAACTAAGAGGACCTGGGACCAGGGGAAAGGAAAAATCCATCACTCCTTCCAAGTAATCCCAGAATGCCCGGCCCCATTGATGGGCAGAGTTCTGCTCACCAAGCTCCGGGCCAAAATAACTTTTAACCCTGAAGGCCCCCAAGTGGAATATATATATATACACAAAACACAAACACAGACAATGAAAAGTAGCAATATATATGCCAATCGAAATTCTTCATGAAATATATATCATCCACTGATGCAAAAATATTAATTTTACTTAGCATGGATTTATGTATAATGTTTTTTTTTTTACTAGGAGGCTCCCCCATAGGTTGAATTTTCAGTTCCAACAGCGTTTAGGAGAAGTGATCTCTTCTCACAATTTGAATCTGCTAAGTCAGCCACCTCACAAGAATATACGTGTGATACCACGTAGGATTCTACATGTGCATATAAAATACATGTGGCAAGTAGGCTACAGAGAAAGGGAGACAGGTATTCACATATTTTTTAACTTTAAAAACACATGGAGAACTATTTCATTTAAAAATTAGCTAGATTTATAACACCTACCCTAGATCATGCAAAAGGCAACTCCAACTATACACCATGCCTCCTCTGAACTGCTTGTATTTCTATTCTATTTGGGTTATTTTTCTCCATCATATTAGGATTAGTAGTCATATTCTAGTAGGGTATGGGTTAGTGCCAGGTGTCCCGGCCGGCAGGACACATCAACGTGGGCATCGAACATAGTTGGGAAGGAATGAAGGGACAAAAGACAGGACAGATGACACCCAGACAGGAGTTCTGATCAAGCTGCAAACTTTTATTGTTCTCACAGGGTGTTTATATGCTGCTGATGGGAAAGCTCTCTTATCGGCAGTGGCTGGATGTCTTCACAGGGTTAGATAACCTCAGGATATTTCAGGAAGACAGATGGCGACAGGATGTCTCAGGGAGATAGATGGTTGTGGGATATCTCCCAGGCAGGATGTCTCCCAGGGGGCTGTTTCTTGTAAGTGTCAGGCTATTCTTTGAAGGAGAACTTCCTTTTAGCCCCTGACATCTCCCCCTTTCTTATATAAAATATTTGACCTACCTTACCGGCCATGTTTTTAGGGGGGGGGGTTAGAGGCTCTGTTTCTCTAGGAGGCCTTAGAATATCTCCTGATCCGAGCGAGCATCTTTACTAGCAGATTTCGTGGTGGCCTTGGCATGTTTTTGGAGGAGATGGCCTTGAAGCGGAAGCATGCCAACCGCCATGCACCAGAGCATGTCACTCACAGGTCTTGTGTTTGGGGATCCGTGGATCCATCCTTTTGCAATCCTTCCTGCACCCTCCGATATTGTGGCCTAACGTCCTCACTCCATGGGTGCGTCTTCCCCCAAGCCGAAGGGCCCATGTAGACGAACCCTTATGGCAAGGGCAGAAGATGGTTTGTCAGAGCTGTTACTTATAGTTTTATGTAAGAAAGAGAGATTTGTGGGGATGTAAACTTAAGAAATAAGCCTGTCAGAAGGGTAGAACATCCTTTTAAAAGTTGACAGCGTGGTCTTCCATCTCCAGATGATGATAGTGGATTTGTAGGGGCTTAGAGGCCATAATATTAATGTGTTCTTTAATAAATTGTACCACACTGTTTATAATGCAGGGTCCTATGGTCACCATTAAACGTAAACCCAACAAAGGGCCTAATAGGGGAAGAAGGTAGGGTAGAAATCCATTAAGCTTTGTCCAGAGGGGATTTTCAAATAGTTCCCTTCATCTCTTTTCTAGATCTTCTTGAA
Organism: Callospermophilus lateralis; assembly: GCF_048772815.1. Taxonomy (NCBI): domain Eukaryota; kingdom Metazoa; phylum Chordata; class Mammalia; order Rodentia; family Sciuridae; genus Callospermophilus; species Callospermophilus lateralis. The sequence continues at coordinate 192,637 of NW_027511091.1, forward strand.
GCTGCTTAAATTTAGTGCATACTATGACTGATTTATTGGCATAAAAGCAGCATCGTTCCCCTAAGGCCAATCAAATATCTCCCTGGTTAGCAGTCAGCAAATCTAAGCCTCGTCTGTTTTGAAGGAACACTTTTGCCAGGAAGTCTATTTGGTCCTACAAATCTTTAATGGTTTCTGATAGAGTTTGTACATCATTTTAAGTTGTTGAGACAGGCGATGGTAAGGGTGTATTGCCGTGCCTAAGCCAGTGTACCTGTGCCCACAGCAGCTGTTATTCCAAGGCTGGCAATAAGTGATAAGGCCTGTATCGCCCGCCTCTGTCTTTTGACTAAGGTGTCTAGGCTAGAGGTTCGTCTCCTGGGACAATAGTTATATCAGGGAGTAATAAGGCCAGAACACAGCCACTGTTCCAATTCGCTGGAAGCCTGGGGAAGGCCACATTTCCTCCACACATAACAACTGTGCCATTGGGGGGACAAAGAGATGGGATGGGTGAGGAATAATTTTGTTCTGTTGAGCAATTTCCAAAGGAAGCAATTCCAAAATCCATATCATAGGTATTATTCTGCATCACGCCTAAAAGACATAATGTAAAAGTGCCTATAGGCTGTACTTTAAAGGGAAATCCGGGTTGGCATGTATTATCATTGTCCATAGTAGAATTAATAGGAACTGCCATAGGCATGCTTGCCCCTGTTGTCATGCAGAGCCAGCAATTACCAGCAAGGGTGGGGTTGGAATTATTAAGGAAGGAGAAGGTAGTTTGCAAAATATCTAATGTATTGGTATCTAAACCTGGGAACTGGGATTTCGGCTACATTAAGGGATGATATGTGAGCTCAGGGATTTGGGGTTTCAAAAGTTTGATTATCTGAGGATGCTTGACTGCATCAGTGGGTCCTCTACCATCAGAGACCCCTGTAGGGTCCTTAATGGGCCAGTAGGAAGTTTTTCCGACAGTGCCTTGGCACCCAGCTGACTGTAGCTTGGTGTATTTGCCTTCTCCTCCCTGGTCAAAGAGAACGGGGGTATAATGAATAGTGGTCCACCCTGCTTCATGAGTTTTAGTTAGGGAGGCTTCAAAAAATCATTCTCCCTGCTTGTTAACACAAACTGAGGCCGACACAAAACAAGAGACATGCATCGCCTGGGTATGCGTACGGGTTGCAGAACAATTTTGGAGAGCTTTACTTGTACTAGGGGGAATAATCTTTGGCTTGTTAACACATACCCATTTAGGCTGATGAACTCCTCTGAATTTATGGTCAACCTCGGAACGGAGGTAAGCCACCTTAGTCATGCAGTCAGCAGTCTGGTTCCACCTAGTGGGAGCCTGAGTCCAAGATCCTCCCTTGCCTTCACGGGGGGAGGGGGGGGAAGGTACTCCATGATGTTGGAAGGTGGAGGGCCCAGGCCTCCGTGCACAAACCTGTTCAGCAGAAGTGCCTTAAGCAGGATCCTCACACAGATTGTTGGATGGATCCGAAAAAGGGGAAAATTTGTACTCAGGGAGAGGGCCTCCGTCCCGGGTTTGAGGTAAGTCATTAACCTGTTTAACCAGGCATTCTGGTAACCATCTTGGGGCTGCTAGCTCTTGGTCCAAAACACAAGCTGAGCCACATTCCCAGATGAGGACAGGATGTGGGCATTTCCATTTATTTGTAAGGGGATTTCGCCACATAACAGGTGGCTGATCAGAATTGGAAAAGGGATGCCAGTGTGTGTCTGCAGCCGAAAGGCCTTCACTGTGTAGGGTAAGAAAAGAAAGGGCAAATAATGCATGGTTTAGGCAATGCCTGTGAGTGGTAAATACAAGGGCGGAAGCCTTAAGGCGGGATAGCCAAGTCTTTAAGGTAAGGTGGAACATTCCACAATGCCTTGGCCCTGAGGTTTGTATTGAATTCCAGTAGGATGACAAAATTGCAAGGTAGCACAAAACTGTTTAAACTTGGCACTGGTATATGGAGGACAATTATCTGTTTTAATATGTATTGGTTTACCCATTATGGAAAAGGCTGAAACAAGATGAGAAAGGACATCTTTGGTAGCCTCTCCAGAATGTGGTGATGCAAAAATAAAGCTGCTGAAGTTATCGATAGAAACGTGTATATATTTGGTTTTTCCAAATTCAGGAAAATGAGTAACATCCATTTGCCAAACCTGATTTGGCAGTAATCCTCGGGGGTTAACTCCCAAGTGTTGAATGGGGAGGGAGAGAGCGCAAGCAGGGCATTCTTTTACTATTTCTCGTTTCTGTTGCCTGGTAATTTTACAAAGTAATTGAAGGCTCTGGGAATTTAGTTGGTGAAGATTGTTTAGCTCCGTGGCCTATTGAATGGAGCCACCAAAAATTTGAAAGATGGTAGGAGTTGCTGCATCAGCTTGAGCATTACCTGTGTTAGAGGGTCGGAAAGATCAGAGTGTGCCCTGATGTGTCCTAAGAAAAATGGGTGTTGTCTGGCCTGAATTAGCTGCTGAAGCTGGTGAAACAGAAAGGCCGCATTGGAAGAAGCTTTAATGGCGGGTGAAATCTCCAGCAGGGGCACAGAATGAGCAATGTAGGCACTGTCTGTATGAATATTAACAGGATTATCACAAAATGTTATAAAAACTTGTGTTATGGCAAACAATTTCACAAACTGTGCTGAATGATAGACAGTATCAAAGGTTGTAGGCTGGTTATTGACAACAAAGACCGCACAGCCATTACTGGAACCGTCTGTAAAGACAGTAAGGGCTTGGAACTGGGAGCCTTTTGAGTAATTTTGGGAAAAATAAATGGATGTATCTGGACAAAATGTAAAAGGGTGTCATTGGGGACGTGGTTATCAATTGTTCCCAAATGGCCTGATTGGGCAATACCCCATTCATCCCCTCTCTGTAGTAAAAATTGGGTTTGGTCATTAGTATATGGAATTAAAATATTATCAGGGTCTTTGCCAAAATGTTGTCGAGAAAGCAAACGACCTTTAATAATAATAGAAGCTACCTGAGCAAGATAAACGGTAATAAACTTGGAGGATGTGGTGGATAAATGGACCCAAAGCAAGGGGACGCCTTTATTTTTAAAATATGGATATCACTGCCAAAATTTTCCTGAGGGTATATGAGGAGTGTGTAAAAGAACCAGAACCAGAGGAAGGTTATAAGACATTTGTGTAACAAACTGTTTGGCAATGGCCTCTGTGACTTGGTTTAATGCCTGTCATGCCTCGGGAGTAAGCTTTTGAGGGGAGGAAGGGTAGGAATCACCTCTCAAAATATCATTAAGGGGCAAAAGTACACAAGTGGATAATTATAAATATGTTCTTAGCCATTGAATATCTCCCAGTAATTTTTGAGAATCATTAAGGGTGTGAAGATGGTTCACACGCAGTTGTATTTTATGAATTTGGATCTGATTATCTTGAAGTTTAAGGCCCAAATAGGTATAAGGGTCCTGTGTTTAAACCTTATCAGGAGCTATCCGTAGTCTCAAGGTAGTGAGGGTTTTCTAAAGGTCCAAGTAACAATTATTAAGGTCATGGTAATTAGGTGCAGCAATTAAAAATTCATCCATATTATGTAAAACATAAAATTGTGGTCATCACTCTCTCACAGGGTCTACTGCTTGAACAACTTATATTTAGCAAAGACTAGGGCTGTTGGCCATACCTTGGGGAAGAACCTTCCATTGAAATCTCTGCATAGGGCCGTGGAAATTAATGCAAGGGAGACTAAAGGCAAAATAGGGTCTATCCTCAGGATGTAAAGGAATGGTAAAAAAGCAAACTTTTAAGTCAATAACCATTTTACAATAATTTTGGGAATAGCCATTGGTGTGGGAATTCGAGACAGTAGTGCTCCCATCAGGCACATAACTTTATTACTGGCACACAAATATTGTAAAAGATGCCGCTTGTCTGATTTTTTCTTGATAACAAAAATAGGAGTAATCCATGGTGAGGTTGAGGGCTCTACATGGCCGGCTGCCAGCTGTTCCTGCACTAACATGGAGGCAGCCTCCAATTTTTTGGGGGGGTAAGGGGCCACTGATCCACCCACACAAGAGTCTGAGTCTCCCAAATAATTTTATCTGCATGGGGTACAGGAGGGTCAGGAACCGACACTAAAAATCAGAATACCCAAGTCCATATGTATTTGTTTTTTTATGGGTTTTATAGTCCCCACCAGTCCTTGTCTCAGTCTCACAAGGCCTGTACCAGGGACAAAATTTATACGAAGCATTTGATGAGTCATCATGGAATTGGGACTGGCAAGAATGACTTCCATTTGACTCAAAATATCTCGGCCCCATAGGTTAACAGGGAGGTCAGGAACAATGAAAGGAGTGACAGTCACCTTATTACCCTCTTTATCAGTAAAGCTAAGAGCCCTAGAACTGACATGGGGATTTTTTGACTCTTAACCCTTTTAGGTCATTCAAGGATGGGGTGATGGGCCAACCTGATGGCCAGTATTTGTGAGAAATAATTGTGGCATCAGCTCCAGTATCTAGAATTCCTTGGAATTCCTTTTTTTCAATAAGTAAGGTAAGGGTGGGTCTATTGTGAGAAATTGGCTGAACCCAATATACATCAGAGGAGCCGAGGGAGGCTGTCCCCCATTTTATGTTTGGGCGGTGGAAGTGCCTCCTGAATCCAAGGGAAGGAATATTAATTGTGCAAGTCTTGTTCCTGCTGGGATGGCCGCAACTCCATTAATAGCTGTTGCTAGTATTTTTATTTCTCCAGTGAAATCATTATCATTAATGCCAGGGAAGACCTGAACACCATTTAAGGTAGCAGAGACTCTTCCAAGAATAAGGGCACTCGTATGAGATGAAGGGGGACCCATAATTCTAGTGGGTATTATCTGGTGCCCTTGCATTGAGTCTAATATTGTATCGGTGGTGGCACAGAGGTCCAATCCTGCGCTGCCTGGGGTGGCTAGTTGGAGGGAGGCAATTGTGGGGAAGAATTTTGTGGTAGGTTTGGAGTTTGGAAGGGAATAAACCTTATTGCCCCTGGTTTTGTCCTGGGGGAGGTCGTGGCCAGGGGCTGGCCCCGCAGGGTTTTCCTGAGAAGCAGGAAGAAATAGGCTGTCTGAGGCCATTTGTCTTAGATCTACACTTACTGGCCCAGTGATGACATTTACCACATCTAGAACAAAGGGTAGCTGGGGGCGGTTTAGCCCCAGTTTGAGGAGACGATATTCCTACGCTTTGTTTGTCTTTCAGACACTTGCGTGCAAAATGGCCAGGTTGTTTACAAGTAAAGCAAGTACATGAGCCAGGATTGTGAAAGGCCTTGATAAAGGGGGCATGTAGGGCGAGACCCATGGCATGGGCTGCACCCACCCCTGCACAGAGTCTAATAAAGTCCGAAAGTTTCCCTTTTTCCTTATGTGGTCGAAGAACATCCTGACATGCCAGGTTGGCGTTTTCAAAGGCAAGATGTTTTACAAAAGTTCTTTTGCTTTCGCTTGGTCCAAGCAAGCATTCTGCAGCTAGGTTAAGCCGGGGAACAAGGTTTCTATAAGGGTCGTTGGGTCCTTGTCAAATTTTTGCCAAAGAAGTGGTAGCCGAGCCAGTTTGAGGGAGGCATCTCCAAGCATGTAAGCAAGCCATCTGAATCTGCGCCAAAATTCCAGCAGGGAAACGTGCCTATTTAGTTTTAGTGTCAAATGGCGCATAGCCCACTAGCTTAACATAAGTTCAGGATTTAGAGGAGGCCTTAGTTAATTTTTTTTGAGCAGTTTCCTGACAGTGCTCCTCGAAATCTGCATTCCATAACAGGAAATCTCCGGCACTGAGGGTAGCTCGGTCTAAAAATTTCCAATCATTGGGAGTAAGCCATTGTGCGCTGTGGCTTTCTAATAAAGTCAACTTGTAGGGCACAGTGGGGCCATTGTGAGCACAAGTCTTTTTATGTTTTTCAAGAAAACGCAGGCTTAATTTTTTTGTAGACACTCTGGGTTCCTTCCTGCCTAGGGGTGAACTCCTCATCCTCTGAGTCCTGATCTCCTTGATCCATTTCCCCCACTTCCTCCTCTTGATCCTCGTCTAAGTCTTTGACCTCAGCCTGGGCAGGCTTATCTATCTGACTGCGGGTGACTGGGAAGGCGAGAACAGGCTGATGGAGTGGCTTAGCCTTTGTATTAGACCGCCGTGGGCCAGTTTGCATTGACTCCGTGCCTAAGGCTAATGAACAGAGCTCAGAGTCTAGGGATCTTAATTCTTTTAAAAGTTTGATCTGTTCCCGTCTATGTTGGAGAGACTATCACAAGGGAGCCAGGCTAGGCAAGGGAAGTGGGGAAAAATATCTGGGTTGCATTTTGCTCCTGAAAGGCTGGAGCACAAAAGGCAGGAGGGATATAGGAGGTAGGTAGATGTGTAAGTCCTATAGGCTGTGGCAGGGTCCTGAGAGGTGGCGCATCTTCTGAATGGTAGCTTGCTGCTTCCTTCTCCAAGGTAGCCTCCGTCCCAGGGGTCAATGTGTCTCTGGGATTTAAAACTCGATAAAGGTGTTTGGTAACCATTGGAGCCTTATTCATTAGGGTGGTATTTTGAGGGGGACTAGGAAGGTTCCCAGGGTCCTGGGGAGACTGAGAAGGGTCAATGTCTATACTAACTGATGGGCATGCCGTGGGGAGACGAGAGGTGTTTTGCATAGTCTCTTCTCCAATCCTGACAAGTTGTAAGGTACCATTGTCAAAGGGTGAACTTTTAAGAATTTCATTAATTAAGTTCCAGTAAGAAAAGGTGGGAACTGGCACTTTTTCTGGGCCAAAGGTTTCATAATAATCTTTTAAACAGTCTCTTACTCTAAGCCATCTTTTGCCATCAATGGTCACTTCAATGTGAAACCATGTACACAATTCTCCTATGTATTAGAAGAAAAATTTTAAGTCCTTTTTCTTAACACGCACCCCTCATGTCTTGAAGGACTCCTTGAGGCCTGACAAAAACAAATCATGTGACGAAACTGCTTGTCCCATGGTGGGTCACTCACCGTGCGTCATCCCCACTCTCCTCCTGGATCTGTCTCTTTGTGGTGTCTGCTGAGGCAATCGCGAGCTCCACTTGATGAAGTCTTCCAGGAGGACGGGGTTCCCAATCAGTCAAAGGCTCGAGCCCCAGTCAGTGGGTGCCAGTAGTCACGGCTGGAAAGACACATCAACAGGGGCAGCGAACCTAGATGCGGAGGAATGAAGGGACAGGAGTGAAGGGACAGCAAGACAGGAGTTCTGATCAAGCTGCAAACTTTTATTTTTCACACAGGGGCATTTATATGCTGGAGATGGGAAAGCTCTCTTATCCAAAGTTCCTGGATGTCTTCACAAGGTGAGATAAACTCAGGATGTTTCAGGAATACAGATGGCAACAGGATGTCTCAGAGACACAGTTGGCTACAGGATGTCTCCCAGACAGGATGTCTCCATGGGGGCTGTTTCTTGTAAGTGTCAGGCTATTCTTTGAAGGTGAATTCCTTCTATGCCTGACAGTCAGGGATTCAGTATTTCAAATGGAAAATTGGAAAAAGAATCCAATGTGTATTCAGAACAATGCCTTGACATTACCTTCATCCCATGTAAGACACAATTAGAGGAGAAGAGTTAGAAAATCTGTGAATACACATCTGGAATGGAAAATGCTCAGGAGTTCACAACCTTGGAGGTGGTATAGGAGTTTCCAAAAGTCAGAGACAGGGTAAAAACACCACAAACATGGAGCTCTGCCAGCCTAAATATTTCTTGAGAAACTTCATCTGAGGTTGTTTTTAGGAGCTTTAGCTTCCTTTATAGTGAGACGATCAAAGCTGGGTCAGCATCTATGTGACCTAGAGGACATTGTTTCTTATTTTCCAATGAACATGAGGCAGCAGTGCTGAATTCTCTCTTTGTAGGGAAACTGTGGCCACTGGTGGCTAAGTGTCTCCCAGGGTGGAATGTGAAGCCATTGGTCATCCTCCAATTTTTGTGGTGTTTCTTGCAGCTGCACTGGGAGTTTGATATTTGCTTCACAAAATACAAGAAGTTCAACTGGGACACAGTGATGGAGGGAGTTCTGTCACGTGTGGTGGGTAAGGGTCTGCAGGAGAATGCACCAACAAGGCTTCTATCCCACATAGCTTGCCCTCTTGACCATAGCAATCTGATTGTAAACATTGCCCTGAATCCTCTCCATATAACAAGATGCCTTTACATACAAGGATCTGGGGCTTGTACCATGTCAGTCACAAACCATTTGGAAGCGAAGGGCAGATGCAGATGACCCGACCACAGATGTTTTAACACACACCAGCACACCACTGCTCTAGGCCGACTACTCAGCAGGCTCCAAATTACTGGCATCTCCGTTCTACACCATTTTCATGAAACCCAGTCAATCAAGGCACTGTCTGGTACACTGATGGTCATCAATAGGACATCCATAGGTTCTCCAGGTCCACCCGGTCATGGGAATGTCAAAAATTTAAAGGTATTTATCTAGCCATTTTTCAAGGGTGAAGTTGGAGGCACTGTGGGTTTCAATTCATTCAGGAATGATTAAATGGAGAGGAAGCTCATTTCAATGAAAGCTCTGGAGAACTATCACACGCAAGGCTTCCCAAAGACAGGCCAAAAGGTCCCATGAAGCCAGACCTATTGAGGTCTACAATTTGAGGTCCATATGTGTTTTGACTTGCAACTATGGCTGCCAAGTCTTTAAGAATAAAATCATGTGATATCCTTCCCAAGATTCCCAGTGCTCTGTGGAAAGCCAACCTGGGCATAGATCCCAGTTTCCAAAGGCGACTCTCATGCATGGCCTCCTAAAATCCCAACACAATACAAGGCAATACTTCTTTGAGGTAAGTTCCAGAACTCAGTCTCTAAGGAGAATCACACCAGTGTTCAAGCCCAGGTGGACCCATTCATCTATTCCAAGCGCCACACAAATGACCGCAATTAAAATCAAGACACTCCCACATAGCCCTCATTTTCTTCCATATAGACACTCATCATAACCTCTGGCTGGAGGTTTCCATGAGGGGCACAGCCTAAGACAGTGTCCAAAATAAGCTCCCTTGCATCCATTTGCCTAAAGTCAGTGTGGCCGGGACATCCTTCCTGTGAACCAGGAGTGTTCAAAGAGGCCTGCCGTTAATATTGCTCTTATTCTCAATTTTGAGGCCTACTGACTGTGGTGTTTAGATTCTTTATGTTAATTGGAGTCATGAGAAAACCCAAGAACCTATGGTCTAGTGTCTGCAGGGCTTTGAAGAACTCATTTGACCCAAAGGATCCATATTCTCAATGATGGAAGTCAGAAACCTTACAGAGGAAGGCGAGAAACTTCATCCAAAATGACTGCTCTTTTGGCTTTTTGATTTGCATGCACACATGGGATTTTTCTTTAGATCCATCAGGTGCTGAGAATCTAAGCCACAGCCTCACACAGGGCCAAGAGGCTGATTCAGACACATCCCTTTCCAAAGCAATTAAGAAAGAGCCACAGGTAATGTTTATACATTTCCATTTGAAAACTGTTTTCTTCAGGCTTCAAAAAGGCATAGCCTGAGGCAAAGACCTTCCTGACATTCAGGGCAACAGAAGGATATGTAAGCAAAAGGCCCAAAGCGGGGTTTTTCCATTGAGACTTTCCTGGTCACACTGATATCTGAGTTTTCTGAGATGCTCATCATTTCCTTCAGCTCTCTAGTACATGGCCGTATCACAGAGCGTGGAGGTGTTTCATATCTTGGACACAATACCATGAGCGTATTCTGGAGGTTGCCCATAATTCAGGTAGAGAACAGGAACTTAAGAAGATATTAGGTGTTGCCCATCCATTAGGCAAGCCGCAGACCATTCATAAATTGGGCAGAATGAATGCTGGGAAGATTTCTACTAGAAAGGACACATGTATTTATGCATTCTCTTTTCTATTGTCTACAACCATGGACACAGTGGGATACACAGATATAGAAAGACTAGCCTTGTCAAACGACTTACTAGAATCAGTTCACACCAAACCAAACAAACCGACTTTCTTACCTATTCTCAGAACATGAGACAAAACCACAAACCAATACCCACACCCACACCCACACAGACCCCCAAGTACCTCTGTGACAATACGGAGTGTCGTTTGATGGTGGGCCATAAGAAATTCCCTCATAATGGGCTGTCCTGTCTCAGATCTAGTCTCTGTGGCCAACTTTGTGAATCTGTAAGGAGCCAGTGGTGAGCCACTATCTGCTTTCTCAGGAAAGGCCCCTCTTCAGACCTTCCTGGCATTTGGCCATCCTCACATATGTAGGTACCAAGAAAGACTGACTCTGTCTTTGGTAAATCCGAAAAATTTTGACCACTGGGACTGTGACTGGGACTGGCTCTGGATGCCTGGCTTTCTGGATCCCAAGTTCAGAGAATTCCATCACCAAGGAAGTGAGGTGAGGTCACTTCCTTCAGGAACTGAATGAGGTCCATACCTTGGCAACCACTTTGTCCTAAAAGTTGCTTCCAAGGGTCCCATGAGATGGAGGCTGCACCTACTTACTCTGACATTTTCACAAGTTAGAATGGTATAAAACCATAGGCACCCAGGAACAGCTCTCCACATAGGCCTGGTTTGCTGCATCTTCTTTACATTAAGAAGAGAGAGGCTGATTCTGACACAACCCTTCATCCTGACCAGGTTGTTTGCAATGAAAGATGACTTTTGCTCTCTGAGGTCCTTAATAGCTTCCTACATCTTCTCCAGGGATCATCTTTAATGACCTTTGAGGTTCTCAGCAGGTGAAAGATCCCTTAATTTCTGTCTTGTAAGACCAACTCTGTCCTTGCTCTTCTGTAAAGTTAGATTGAGGGAAGAGTGTATGGTTAGGGTTAATAACATGTTCAATCTGTGTTAGGAACTATTCTGCTGGATGAATAATGTTATTGGGAACCTACGATATTTATAAGAATATGTAGGTGAAATATATGTATGAAAACAGAAATCTAAGATTTGAAACCCTGAAGGGCATTGGGCCCTTCATTGGTATACTTAGTGTTGACTTACTTTCTGCACAGATGTCTCAGATAAATAAATATACAATGGCATAGGACCTTGTACATTGGATGATTGAATGTGGAAGAGAACATCCAGTCAAAAAGGGATAGTAGGTAAGATTAGGAAGATAGTTGGTAGGTTTTGGAAGGAGAGTGAGTATAGGATTTGGAAAAAAAAAACTTCTTTAGCAATAGGGTTTCTGTTAGAGGGTGAAGGTAAATGTCAGCACATATGAAGATTCAGTCACAATGATGAACTTTGGAAAATATGTAGGAAATCAGATAATAATAGAGACATTACAAAATCAGGGAAAGTACAAAGTGAGTGATAGGATTAGACATTTTGAACAGGGTTGAGTTTGAATATATAATCTTAGGAAGAAACAAATATGTAGTCACCAATAGGATTGACATTTGAGAGCATTAGGCAATGTGGACATGGATGTATTTAGTAATCCCTGTTCACTTTCCTTTTAGGCTTTGGTACAATCATAAGTGTAACCTTTGCATTTTGTGTCCAGAATATTACTGTGATAAAATGTATATGTAGATGGCGTGACATTAGTATTTCTTCCAGCATTTCTGGGAGCAATGTTTTGAAGTCCTATAAATTAGTATTGGTGGTACAAAGAGGTGTACACTGTGTCTATGAATATAGAGATAGTGCATGAATAGACCACATTGTGAATCAATAATATAACTGGTCCCACTTTAAATAATAGATTGAATTCATATCTGAAAATATATAAGAAATCTTATATCGATATACCATCATTCATTCCAACCAGCAATACATCTAATGGTAATATTAGGGTTATGGTTTATCACGAAGTGTCTTTGAGTTTTGCTTCAAAAGTGATCATGGAAATCGAAAATAATGTGTTTGGAAAGAAGTCTCATGAAAAGACCCATCAAAAACATGGAGGAATACATGTGTTCTGTAGAATAAAGTGATTGAAAGTGAACAAAATGCCTATAAATTTGCAAATTTTTGGATGAAATATATTTGCTATGATGAGCATAAACTGAAGAAATAGTAATGTACCAGTGTTGAATAAAATAAATGTCAAAATGCACAACATGTCCCATAGGAATCTACTTGTATTGATGTTAAACTGGTTCAGTTACTGTGGAAATATTAGGATTTGTATGCACCTTTCACTGAAGATAGTTTTCAGTACTAGGAAACAAATATGTATTTCAGGTGAATGAATAATTTTGAGAATACTCTTGTGAAAATTTGATTATAAATACACATACTTGAATATGAATGAGTTTAGGGAGTGTATAACAAGACATATATTTCATATTTTGAAAAATCTGGAGAGTGTGTATATATATATATATACATACACAAACACACAGACATTAAAAATAGCATAATATATTCCAATTGAAATTCACCATGAAATATATGTCATCTACAGATCCAAATGTATTTATTTTATTGAATATGGATTTATGTATAATGTTCTTAAACAAGGAAGCTCACTCATAGATTGAATTTTCAGTTCCAACAGCTTTTAGGAGGAGTGATCTCTTACAATTTGTATCTGCCAAGTCAGTCACCTCACAAGAATGTACGTGTGGTATCAGGTAAGATTCTATAATTGCATGTAAAAATACATGTGCTGAATAGGATACAGAGAAAGGGATGCCTTGACATTACAATCACGGAGACTAAGGCACAATTAGAGGAGAAGAGTTAGAAAATCTGTGAATAAATATCTGGAATGGAATATGCTCAGGAGTTCACAACCTTGAAGACGGAAGAGGAGATTTCAAAAGTAAGGGACAGGGAAAACAGTCCACAAACATGGAGCTCTGGTTCCCTAAATCCTTCTTGAGAAACTCACTCTGAGTTTGGGCACTTGAAATATATGTTGTTGTCGGGAGATTTAGCTTCCATTGTAGTGAGACAATCAAAGCTGTGTCTGCATCTATGTTACCTCGAGGACATGGTTTCTTATTTTCCACTGAATATGTGGCAGCAGTGCTGAATTTTCTTTAGTAGGTAAACTGTGGCAACTGGGGGATAAGTGTATTCACATGTGGACTGTGAGGCCATTTGGTCATCCTCCACTTTTCGTCGTGTTTCTTGCTGCTGCACTGGGATTTTGGTATTTGCTTCATGATATACAAAGAATTCAACTGTTACCCGGTGCGTGAGTGAGTTCTGTCACTTTTGGTAGGTCAGGGTCTGCAGGAGAATGCACCAACCAGGCTTATATCCCACATGACTTGCCCCCTTGACCATAGCAATCTGATTCTAAACATTGCCCTGAATCCTGTCCATATAACAAGATGCCTTTACATACAAGGGTCTGCTGGCTGCACCATGTCAGTCACAAGTCATTTGGAAGCCAATGGAAGATCCACATGGCCCCACCACAGTTGTTTTATTGCACACCTGCCCAGCATTGCTGTAGGCCCACCTCTCAGCAGGCTCCAACTTCCTGGTATCTCTGTTCTGAACCATTTTTATGAAAACCAGTCAATCAAAGCACTGTCTTGTAATCTCATGATCAGCCACAGGATATCCAAAGATTCTCCAGTGCCACCTGGTTATGGGAAGTTTAAAAATTTCTTGGTATTTATCTACCCATTTTTCAAGGTTGAAGTTGGAGGCACTGTGTGTTTCATTTCATTCTGGAACTATTAAATGGTTAGGAAGCTCATTTCAATGAAATCTCTGCAGAAGTCTCACAGGCAAGGCTTCCCAAACAGTGGCCAAATGATCACATGAATCCATGCCCATTGGGATCTACATTGTGACATCCGTGTGTTTTGACTCTCATATATGGCTGCCAAGTCTTTCAGAATAAAATCATGTGGTAACCTGGCTGAGATTCCCAGTGCTCAGTGAACAGCCACCCTGGGCCTAGATCTCATTTTACAAGGGTGACTCTCATGTGAATCCTCCTAAAATCCCAACACAATTCATGGCAATACGTCTCTGAGGTGAGGTCCACAACTCAGTCTCTAAGGGGAATCACAACAGAGTTAAAGCCAAGGTGGACCCAGTCATCTATTCCAACGGCCACACATGACCACAATTAAAACCAAAACACTCCCACATGGCCCTCATCTTCTTCCATATGGACACTCATCATTACCTCTGGCTTGAGGTTTCCATGAGGGGCACAGCCCAAGACAGTGTCCAAAATAACCTCCATTGCCCCTCATTTGCCTAAAGTCAGGGTGTCCTGGACACTCGTCCGGGGAACCAGGAGTGATCAAATAGGCCTGCTATTAATATTGCTTTGCTCCTCCAATTTGAGGCCTACTGACTGTCAGGTATAGATTCTTTATGTGATTTGGATTCTGGAGAAAACCCAAGCACCTGTGGGATAGCCTCTAAAGGGCTTTGAAGAACTCATTTGATCCAAAGGTTCCTATTCTCACTTGATGGAGGTGAGGAACCTTACAGGGGAAGGCGAGAGACTTCTTCCATAATGACTGCTCTTTTGGCCAATTTAGTTTTGGATGCAAACATGGGATTTTCTTTACATCCATCATGTGCTGAGAATCTAAGCCAAAGCCTAACACAGGACCTAGAGCCTGATTCAGACATATCCCTTTCCAATGCAATTAAGCAAAGAGTCACAGGTGATGCCCATTGATTTCCATTTGAAAACTGTTTTCTTTAGGCTTCCCAAAGGGGTGGCCAGAGGCAAAGACCTTCCTGACATTGAGGGCAACAGAACAATAGGTAACCAAAGCAGTATTTCTCCACTGAAACTTTCCTGATTACACTGATATCTGAGTTTTCTGAGTTGCTCGCCATTCCCTTCAGCTATCCAGTACATAGCCATGTCACAGAGCTTGGTGGTGGTATACATCTTGGAGAAAAAACCATGAGCCTATTCTGGAAAGTGGCCAGAATTCAGAAAGAAAACAGGAACTTAGGAAGATATCGGGGGTTGCCCATCAATAATGCAAGCCACAGTCCATTCATAAATGGGAAGTATGAATCCGGGGAAGCTTTCTACTAGACAGGACACATCCATTGAAGCATTCTCTTTTCTAATGTCTACAACCCCTGACACAGTGGGATACACAGACCTAGAAACACTCGCCTTTTCAAACGACTTACTAGAATCAATTAACTCCAAACAAAACAAACTGCCTTTCTTACCTATTCTCAGAACATGAGACAAAACCACAAACACACACCCACACCCACAAATGCACCTCCTTCCCCCAAGTAGGTCTGTGACTATCCGCAGTGTCCTCTGAGTGGTGGGCCATACTATGTTTCCATGAAATGGCCTGTTCTGTCTCAGATCTGTTCTCCTTGTCCAACTCTGTGAAGTTGACAGGAGCCAGCGGTGAGCCACAACCTGGTTTCTCAGGAAAGGGCCCTCTTCAGAGCTTTACTGGCATTTGGCCATCCTCACATCAGTAGGTACCAAGAAAGACTGACTCTGTCCTTGGTAAATCCAAACAAGTGAGATCACTGGGACTGGGACTGGGACTGGCTGTGAGTGCCTGGCTTCCTGGACCACATGTTCAGAGATTTCGAACACCAAGGAAGTGAGGTGAGGTCACTTCCTTCAGGAACTGAATGAGGTCACTGCCTTGGCAAACACATTGTCCTAATTGTTGCTTCCAAGGCCCCATGAGATGGAGGCTGCCCCTACTTCCTGTGACACTTTCACAAGTTAGAATGGTATATCATCCATAGGCACTCCAGAGCAGCTCTCCACACTGGCCTGTTTTGGTGCATCTTCTCTACATTAAGAAGAGAGAGGCAGATTCAGACACAACCCTTCATCCTGACCAGGTTGTTGGCCATGGAAGGTGACTCTTACTCTCTCAGGTCCTTCATAGCTGCCTACATCTTCTACAGGGATCATTTCTGCATGGACGTTTGAGGTTCTCAGTGGGTGGAAGATCCCCTAAATTCCTGTATTGTAAGACGAACTCTTTCCCTGCTCTTCTGTAAAGTTAGATTGAGGGAACAGTGTATGGTTAGGGTTAATAACATGTTCGATTTGGGTTAGGAATTGTTCTGCTGTATGAATAATGTTATTGGGAACCTGCGATATTTATAAGACTATAGAAGTGAAATATAAGTATGAAAACAGAAATGTTCTAAGGTTGTATGGTAATTCTAGGCTTAAAATAAAAACATGTTGGAGATTTATGTGTATCATTTGTGTTGTATAATTGGACTTGTTATCAAAAAGATATGTACAGTTACATGTTACTTTTTACCCTTAGATAAAATTTAAAAGTATTTTTAAGTTAATGAGAGCCTAATCTCTGTGAAGGTTTTATTGTAAAACACAAAGGTAAAATGCCCATTCATTTCCATGTGAAAACTGTTTTCTTCAGGCTTCAGGAAGGAGTAGCCTGAGGAAAAGATGTTCCTGATATTCAGGGCAACATAATAATAGGTAATCAAAAGGCCCAAAGCAGGGTTTCTCCACTGAGACTTTACTGGTCACACTGATATCAGAGTTTTCTGAGATGCATTCCCTTCAGCTATCCAGTACATGGCCATGTCACAGAGCTTGGAAGTGGTACATATCTTGTACATAAAACCATGAGCCTATTTTGGAGAGTGGGCAGAATTCAGGAAGGATACAGGAACGTAAGAAAATAATAGGTGTTGCCCAATGATAAGGCAAGCCACAGTCCATTTATAAAATGGGCAGGATGAATGCTTGGAAGTTTTCTCTTTGACAGGACACACCCATTGAGGCATTCTCTTTTCTAATGTCTACAACCATGGACACAGTGGGATACACAGACATAGAAACACTCGCCTTGTCAAAGGACTAACTAGAAACAGTTCACTCCAAACCAAACAAACCCCCTTTCCTAACTATTCTCAGAACATGAGAAAAAACCACAAACCCACTCAAACACCCACGAAGTCACCTCCTTCCCCCAAGTAGGTCTGAAACTATCCAGAGTGTCCTCTGACTGGAGGGCAATACTATGTTCCCCAGAAATGGCCTGTCCTGTCTCAGATCTGGTCTCCTGGGTCAACACTGTGAAGTTGTCAGGAGACAGCAGTGAGCCTCTAACTTCTTTCTCTGGAAGGGCCCCTCTTCAGAACTTTCCTGGCATTTGGCCATCCTCACATCACTAGGTACCACAAAAAACAGACTCTGTCCTTGGTAAATCCAAACAAGTGAGACCACTGTGACTGGAGCTTGGACTGGGTCTGGATGCCTGGCTTCCTGGAACCCAAATTCGGAGAGTTCCATCAACAAGGATGTGAGGTGAGGTCACTTCCTTCAGCAACTGAATGTGGTCACTGCATTTCCAACCACTTTGTCCTAACATTTGCTTCCTAGGGTCTCATAATATGGAGGATGCGCCTACTTCCTGTGACACTTTCACAAGTTCGAATGGTATAGAAACAATAGGCACCTGGGAACAGCTCTCCACACAGGCCTAGTTTGGTCAATCTTCCCTACATTAAGAAGAGAGAGGATGATTCAGACACATGCTTTTAACCTGACCGGGTTGTTTGCCATGGAAGATGACGTTTGCTCTCTCAGGCCTTTCATAGCTGCCTGCATCTTCTCCAGGGATCATATCTGCATGGACCTTTGAGGTTGTCAACAGGTGGAAGGTTCCCTACACCCCTGTATTGTAAGACCAACTCTGTCCCTGCTCTTCTGTAAAGTTGGATTGAGGGAAAAGTGTATAGTTAGGATTAATAACATGTTCGATTTGTGGTAGGAATCATTCTGTTGGATGAATAATGGTATTGGGAACCTGCAATATTTATAAGAATATACAGGTGAAATGTAATTATGAAAACTGAAATCTAGGTAAGATTTGAATACCAGAAAGGCATTGGGCCCATGATTGGGATACTTATCTTTGAATTATGTTCTGCACAGATGTCTCAGATAAATCAATATACAATGGCATAGGACCTTGTACCTTGGATGATTGATTGTTGAAGAGTTCATCCAGTCAAAAAGGGATAGTCGGTAGGATTAGGTAGATAGTCGGTAGGTTTAGAAAAAAGAGTGAGTATAGTATTTGGACAAAAAGTTCTTTAGCAATAGGGTTTCGGATAAAGAGTGAATGTAAATGTCAGCACATGTGAAGAATCAGTCACTATGATGAACTGGGGAAAATATGTAGGAAAAGAGATATCAATAGAGACATTAGGAAATCAGACAAAATATAAAGTGAGTGATAGGATTAGACATTTTCAACATGGTTGAGGTTGAATATATAATCTTGGGAAGAAACAAATATGTACTCACCAATAGGACTGACATTTGAGAGAATTAGGCATCCAAGACATGGATGTTTTTAGTAATCCATGTTCACTTTCCATTTAGGCTTCGGGACAATCCTAAGTGTGACCTTTGCATTTTGTGTCCAGAATATTACTGTGATAAAATGTATATGTAGATCAGTTGACATGAGTCTTTCTTCCACCATTTCTGTGAGCAAAATTTTGAAGATATACAAATTATTATCGAGGGTACACAGAGGTGTACCCTGTGTCTATCAATATAGAGACAATGCATGAATAGACCATACTGTGAATAAATAATATAACTGGTTCCAAATTAAACAATGGATTGAATTGATATTTGAAAGTATACAAGAAATCTTATATTGATATACAATCATTCATTCCCACCAGTTTTACATCTAATGGTAATATTAGGTTTACGGTTTATCATGACGGGTGTGTGAGTTTTGCTTCAAAAATGATAATGGAAATCAAAAATAATGTCTTTGGAAAAAAGTCTCATGAAAGGAGCAGTCAAGAAACGTGGAGGAATACATGTGTTCTGAAGCAGGAAGTGATTGAAAGTAAAACAAATGCGTATAAATTTGCTAAATTGTGAATGAAATATACATACTATGATGTGCATAAACTGGACAAATAGTAATGTACCAGTGTTGAATAAAAATGAACGTCAAAATACAATTATATTCCATAGGAATCTTCTTGCATTTATGTTAAACTGGGTCAGTTACTGTAGAAATATTAGAATTTTTTTTGGTGTTATAATACAATTTATTTTAGCACTAGCATGCCACAGAATGTCGAGGAAAGAGCAATGGATTTTTAGTTATCGCACTAGTAATCTATCATTAAATGACTATTTTGGGGAGTCTAGAAATTACATAAGGCTATGTAACATTTTTTTTTATTTAGCATTCATAAAAACTTAGAATTTTGGTAATATTTCTACTTTTTTATTTTTTTTTATTTTTTCAGTTGTTGATCGACCTCATTTTATTTATTTATATGTGGTGCTGAGAATATAACCCAGTGCCTCACACATGCTAGCCAAGCATGTTACCACTGAGCCAGACACCCAGACCCTCCACATTTATCTTATAATCAAACACTCCTCTCCCTCTTCTTTACTCACTTTCTTCCTCATTTTCCCCCTTCTCTCTCTTCCTTTTTCATTTTCCCTCCATAGGAGTTTTTCTCTCATGTCATTACAAACAGTAATATGCTATGAAATTTACATTTAAGAATTTTTTTATAGTCATTCTTTTTTCTTGAGAAAATTTAATAATTATAATAACCTATAGATATATTACAATACATTTATTATACATATGTATCTATACTCATGCATATGTATTACATATGATATATATACATATATATTTAAAAGTACTTTGATTAGCCTGTTAGAAATAATATAGACCAAGTCTTTCTTAATTTTCAAGTCTTCTAGAATTAACAGCTTACAGTGAAAATCAAATAAACATATTTAAGTAAACAGGTATCATTCTTATTTATCAATACTTATCATTTAAGTTTTTATATTACATTAAGCTGTGATATGGCATATTAACTCTTATGAATTAGTGAAATTTTATTTGAACAACCTTTTATTTAAGGACCATATGCACTGACATTTTAAATGGCTTTCTTGTGATTTTAATTTCTATCAATTGCATATTTATTGCCAAATACTTATTTTATTAATTTTCATATTCATGATTGATATAAAGTCAATTGTTTAATTCTTCTTGTAAGTAGTTACTTATTACAGTAATAATTCTACATCTTTATAAGAAAAATGGTACAAAGATATTTTCATGCAAAATTAAGAATAATTGCATGCTCTAAATGTTTCATTGTTGATACATATAATAAAGAGCTTTTGATGAGTCTCTTCCCCAGTAAAACATAAAATGCAAAGATATAGTTGGGTATGTATGTCCAAATAAAGATAAGGAAAAATACACATTATCAGCTACAAACTATCAAATAAAAGATGAAAAGAACAATCCAACACATTGTACGAACTTGTCAGATGAGGTAGCCTAAGACTAGACCTGGTCCATGACAAAATATTCACGAAAAAAAATGAAATATGAAAAATATAGGAAATGATATGAATTTTTCATGAAGGTAGGTGGATTATCCTTTAATCTCAATATATGTTCATTTCAAAAGCCAGTTTTCTGGTAAAATAAATTTGTGATATTTACAACTACACAAAACAAACTTTCTGCTTATCAAAATGAATGCATCTCAACTCCTTTTTAGCTGATTTCTTCCCACTCAATTTTAAACCTTTGTTTATTTATTTTTATTGGTTTTTCAAAACATTACAAAGCTCATGATATATCATCTTTCATACATTTGACTGAAATGGGTTATGAACTCCCAATTTTCCCCAAATACGAATTGCAGAATCACATCAGTTACACATTCACATTTTTACATAATGTCACATTAGTGACTGTTGACCTCTGCTACCTTTATTATCCCCTACTATCCCCCCTCCCCTTTCATCCTATCTTCCCTCTCTTCCTCATCTGCTTTTTCACTTCTCTCTCTTGATCCCGCCTTTCCCCTCACAACGTCTTATATGTAATTTTGTGTAACAATGAGGGTCTCCTACCATTTCCATATGCTTTCCCTTCTCTCTCCCTTTCTCTCTCCCACTTATCTTTGTTTAATATTAATCTTTTCCTCATGCTCTTCCTCCCTGTTCTATTCTTAGTTGCCCTATTTTTATCAAAGCAGACATTTGGCATTTGTTTTTTTAAGGATTGGCTAGCTTCTCTTAGCATAATCTGCACTAATGCCATCCATTTCCCTGCAAATTCTATGATTTTGTCATTTTTTAGTGCTGCATCCATCGTGTATAGATGCCACATTTTTTTTTATCCATTCATCTATTGAATTGCATCTAGGTTGGTTACACAGTCTAGGTATTGTGAATTGTGCCACTATGATCATTGATGTGGCAGTATCCCTTTAGTACAGTCTTTTAAGATCCTCAGGGAATAGTCCGAGAAGGGCGATAGCTGGTTCAAATGGTGGATCCATTCCTAGCTTTCCCAGGAATCCCCATACTGCTTTCCATGTTGGCCTCACCAATTTGCAGTCCCACCAGCGGTGTACAAGTGTCCCCTTTTCCCCATATCCTCGTAAACACTTGTTGTTGTTTGACTTCATAATGGCTGCCAATCATACTGGAGTGAGATGGTATCTTAGGGTGGGTTTGATTTGCATTTCTCTGACTGCTAGATATGGTGAGCATTTTTTCATGTACTTGTTGATTGATTGTATGCCCTCCTCGGTGAAGTGTCTTTTCAGGTCCTTGGCCCATTTGTTGATTAGGTTATTTGTTATCTTATTGATAATTTTTTTGAATTCTTTGTATATTCTGGATATTAGGGCTCTATCTGAAGTGTGAGGGGTAAAAATTTGTTCCCGGGATGTAGGCTATCTATTTACTTCCCTTTTTGTTTCTCTTGCAAAGAAAAAAAAAACTTTTTAGTATAAGTAAGTCTCATTTTTTTATTCTTGTTAAGAACTCTTGGGCTATGAGCGTCCTATTAAGAAATTTGGAGCCCGACCCCACAGTATGTAGATCGTAGCCAACTTTTTCTTCTATGAAACGCAGTGTCTCTGATTTTATATCTAGATCCTTGATCCATTTTGAGTTAAATTTTGTGCATGGCGAGAGAACGGGATTCAGTTTCATTTTGTTGCATATGGATTTCCAATTTTCCCAGCACCATTTGTTGAAGATGCTATCCTTCCTCCACTGCATGCTTTTAGCCCCTTTATCAAATATAATAAAGTTGTAATTTTGTGGATTGGTTTCTGTGTCCTCTCTTCTGTACCACTGGTCCACCTGCATTTTTCGGTACCAGTTCCATGCTGTTTTTGTTACTATTGCTTTGTAGTACAGTTTGAACTCTGGTATCGCTATACCTCCAGATTCACACTTCCTGCTTAGAGTTGCTTTTGCTATTCTGGGTCTTTTATTTTTCGATATGAATTTCATGATTGATTTATCTATTTCTACAAGAAATGCCGTTGGAATTTTGATTGGCATTGCATTAAACCTGTAGAGAACTTTGCGTAATATTGCCATTTTTATGATGTTAGTCCTGCCTATTCATGAACAGGGCACATGTTTCCATCTTCTGACATCTTCTTCTATTTCTCTCTTTAGATTTCTGTAGTTTTCATTATATAAATCTTTCACCTCTTTTGTTAGGTTGATTCCCAAGTATCTTATTTTATTTGAGGATGTTGTGAATAGAGTGGTTTTCCTCATTTCCATTTCAGAAGTTTTTTTTCTGTTATACAGGAATGCATTTGATTTATTCGTGTTAATTATATATCCTGCCACTTTTCTGAATTCATTTATTAACTTTAGCCATTTCTTTGTAGACATTTTTGTGTCTGTTAAATATATTATCATGTCATCTGCAAATAGTGATACATTAAATTCTTCTTTTCCTATTTTTATGCCTTTAATTTCTTTTGTCTGTTTAATTGCTCTGGCTAGTATTTCAAGAACTAAATTGAATAGAAGTGGTGATAGAGGGCATCCCTGTCTTGTTCCAGATTTCAGAAGGAATGCCTTCAGTTTTTTCTCCATTTAGGATGATGCTAGCCTGAGGTTTAGCATATATAGCTTTTACAATGTTGAGGTAAGTTCCTGTTATCCCTAGTTTTTATAGAGTTTTGAACATAAATGGATGCAGAACTTTGTCAAATGCTTTTCTGCATCTATCGAGATGATCATATAGTTCTTGTCTTTAAGTCTATTGATGTGGTGAATGGCATTTATTGATTTTCATATATTGAACCATCCTTGCATCACAGGGATGAATCCTCCTTGATGATGTTGCACAATTATTTTGATATGCTTTTGTACTCGATTTGTCAGAATTTTATTGAGAATTTTTGCATCCAAGTTCATTAGAGAAATTGGTCTGTAGTATTCTTTCTTTGAAGTGTCTTTGTCTGGTTTCGGGATCAGGGTGATGTTGGCCTCATAGAATGAATTTGGAAGAGCTCCTTCTTTTTCTATTTCTTGAAAAAGCTTGAAAAATATTGATTTTAATTCTTCTTTGAAGGTTTTGTAGAAATCCGCTGTATTCCCATCCGGTCCAGGGCTTTTTTTGGGTTGGCAGTCTTTTGATTGCTTCTTCTATGTCTTCCTTTGTTATTGGCCTGTTTAAATTGTTTGTGTCTTCCTGACTCAATCTGGGCAGATTGTATGACTTAAGAAATTTATCAATATCTTCACAATATTCTACTTTATTGGAATATAGTGTTTCAAAATACTTTCTAATTATCTTCTATATTTCTGTAGTGTCTGTTGTGATATTGCCTTTTTTATCCCACATGTTAGTAATTTGAATTCTCTTTCTTCTTCTCTTCCTTAGCGTGGCTAAGGGCCTGTTGATCTTATTTATTTTTTCAAAGAACCAACTTTTAGTTTTATCAATTTTTTCAACTTTTTTTTTGTTTCAATTTCGTTGATTTCTGCTCTAAATTTAATTATTTCTTGTCTTCTACTACATTTGCTGTTGTTTTGCTCTTCCTTTTCCAGGTTTTTGTGGTGTAGTTTAAGTTCATTTATTTGTTGTTTTTTTTTTTTCTTTTTTTGAGGAAAGAACTCCAAGAAATGAATTTCCCTCTTAAAACTGCTTTTATTGTGTCCCATAGATTCCGGTATGTTGTGTCTGTATTGTCATTTGTCTCTAAGAATTTTTTATCTCCTTCTTTATGTCTTCTGTAACCCATTGGTCATTCAGTAGCATGTTGTTCATTTTCCATGTGATGTAGGATTTTTCCTTCCTTCTTTTCTCATTGATATCCAGTTTCATTCCATTATGATCAGATATGGTGCACGGTATAATCTCCATGCCTTTATATTTACTATGAATTGCCCTATGGCATAATATATGGTGTATCTTTGAGTAGGATCCATGTGCTGCTGAGAAGAACATGTATCCACTTGATGATGGTTGATATATTCTATATATGTCGGTTAAGTCTAGGTTATTGATTGTGCTGTTGAGTTCTATAGTTTCTTTATTCAGTTTTTGTCTAGAGGATCTCTCTAATGCCGAGAGTGGTGTGTTGAAGTCACCCATAATTATTGTGTTGTAGTCTATTTGACTCTGGAACTTGAGGAGAGTTTGTTTTATGAATGTTGCACCTCCATTGCTTGGTGCATACAAATTGATAATTGTTTTTTTCTTGTTGGTGGATGATTCCTTTTAACAGAATATAGTGTCATTCTTTATCCCTTTTGATTAACTTAGGTTTGAAGTTGATATTATTCCATATGAGTATGGCAAATCCTTCTTGCTTCCGAGGGCCATGTGAGTGTTATGATTTTTCCCAACCTTTTACCTTCAGCCTGTGTATGTCTTTTCCTATCATATGAGTCTCCTGAAGGCAGAATATTGTTGGATTTGTTTTTTTGATCCAGGTTACTAGCACATGTCTCTTGATTAGTGAATTTAGGCCATTAACATTTAAGGTTACAATTGAAATATGATTTGTACTTCCAGTCATGTTTATTTATTTATTATATTTTAGTTTGGATAGTTTTTACTTTTTTGCTTACTTTCCTCCCGCTTTACTGAGATACTTCCCACTGTTAGTTTTGGGCACTATTTTTTAACTCTTCTTCTTGTAGTATTTTGCACAAAATGCTTTGCAGTGCTGGTTTTCTGGCTGAGAATTGTTTTAGCTTTTGTTTATCGTGAAAGACTTTAATTTCATTGTCAAATCTGAAGCTTAACTTTTCTTTATATGGTATTCTTGGTTGGAATTCTTTTTTTTTTTTCAGCATTTGAATTACACTGTTCCAGGATCTTCTCACTTTCAAAGAATGTGATGAAAAATCAGTTGTTAACCTAATTGGTTTACCCCTGAATGTAATCTGCCTCCTTTCTCTTATAGCTTTTAATATTCTCTCCTTGTTCTGTATGTTGGCTATCTTCATAATTATATGTCTTGGAGTTGGTCTATTTTGGTTTTGAATGTTTGGGGTCCTGTAGGCTTCCAGGAATTGGCAATCCAATCCATCATTCATCTCTGGGAAGTTTTATAGAATTATTTCATTTAATATGTTGTCCATTCCTTTGGTTTGAATCTCTATGCCTTCTTCTATCCTGATGACTCTTAAATTTGTTTTTTGTTTTTTTATGACATCCCATATCTTTTGAATAAATTCCTGGTGGGATTTAAGCATCTTTTCTGTGTTTACTCAATTCTTTTCAAGTTGATAAACTTTGTCTTCATTATCTGATGTTCTGACTTCTACTTGATCTAGTCTATTTGTAATATTCTCGTTTGAGTTTTTAATTTGGTTTATATTTTCCTGCATTTCTAGGATTACTGTTTAATATTTTTTTAAGATCTCTATCTCCTGGTAATGCTCATTCTTTGCCATTTGAATTTGTTTGCTTAATTCATTTTCAAAATATACTTTTATTGCTTGGACTTGCTGCCTCATGTCTTCTCTAATATTCCTTTCCATCTGAGTTCGGTATGCCTTGAGTTCTTTCCCTATCCCTGTTTCTGATGCTTCAAGGTCCTCCTGTAGATTTAAGTTGTCCTGCATTGTTTGTACTCCTTTTTTGCCCTTGTTTTTTCATGATGTTCACGTTACTTTCCAGCTCTATTTGATTGCTGTGTTTCTGCTTTATTCTTTAGATTTGTTTTGGTGTTGTATATCTCTGTTGTCTCTCCTTTGTGTTGGTAAACTATGCCTGCTAAAGTGGATTCCGCTTGGAAGTAATTCCGAAGGCCGAGCTCCAGTGATGTCACCTCTCTGCTTTGGCCGGCCCCAGGCTCCTTGCCGAGGTGTCCGAATTGGGGGGTGGGACTTGACTGTCTCTGGTTTGTTTCAGCTCTGGGTCACTGGCAGGCGGGCGGTCTCCAGCCGCCCAATTGCGCGGTTGGTCACCAGCGGGCAGGCGGTCTCCAGCCGCCCAGTCACGCGGGCAGCAGGTGGGCTGTCGCCGTTGGGTTGTCAATCTCTAGCCACGCAGTCTCACGCTCGGTTGCCGGCGGGCGGGCATTCCTCAGCCCCCCAGTCACTCAGGCAGTGGGTGGAATGTCATGTGCAGGCCTGCGGTCTCCAGCCGCCCAGTTACAAGGGCCTGCCTTCTAGTCCTTTGGTTTCTCCTGCTTGTCCTGGTTTCTTTTTCTAGACCAGATTTCCCCTGAGTGATGCCTCTCGGCAGTTCAAACTGTACTCTGTGCCTGCCGTTTGTTGGGTGTGGAGGGTGTCTTTTGGGAACCCAGACACTCTATTGTTTTGAGTTTTTCCACTTACCCCTCCCCCAGCACTGGCTATACACGTTTCGTTATGGCCACTGATGGTAGGGGGAGTCGAAAGTCAGGTGTCTCTAGTTTTTCTTGCGTCTTTATGCAGGCTTGCTCTGATTAACCCTCCCCCGGAAAGCCTAGGAGACATTTTATGCGAATTCCCCGCTGTATGAGAGATGAGCTGAGTAACACACATCTGTTTTATTGTTGCAGTCTATTGGAGAGGGGCGGTGGTTACTTCAGATCTCAAAGATGGTGGCCGCTTGTTTCCTTGGTGGAGTTTCTTTTGTGGGGGATAGAACTATACCACTTTCTTCCCTGTCTGAATTCCCAAACTCAGCCCGGGGATCAGTGGGAGCTCAGCCGGCAGGATTCCACAGAATCCGCAGCAACATTTCTCCCTGCTTCAGGTCACTTCTCGGTGGTGCCCCGCCATCTGAAACAGCAGGCCTGGCTGCATGATTCAATCAGCCCGCATCTCTGATTGCACAGTTGGCTATTGGGAACCCCGGCACTCTATTGTTTTGATTTTTTTTTTCCGCTTGCCCCTCTCTCAGCGCTGGCTAGACAGGTTTTTTTCACCACTGATGGGAGGGGGAGTTGAAAGTCAGGTGCCTCTAGTTTTCCCCTATCTTTATGCAGGCTCCCTCTGATAATCTCTCCCCCAGAAAGCCTAGGAGAGATTTGATGCAAATTCCCCGAAGTATGGGAGAGGAGCTGAGTAACAGTAACAGAATAACAACATTTTATTGTTGCATTCTGTAGGGGAGTGGCTGTCGTTACTTCAGCTCACCAAGATGGTGGCCGTTGGTTTCCTTCGTGGAGTTTCTATTGTGGGGGTTAGAACTGTACCACTTCCTTCCCCATCTGAAACCCTGAACTCAGCCCAGGGCTCAGTGGGGACTCTACTGGCAGAATTCCACAGAATCTGCATCAACGTTTCTCCATGATTATTGATCGCATCTCGGTGGTGCCCTGCTGTCTGTAGCCACTGGACTGGTAGCGC
Organism: Callospermophilus lateralis; assembly: GCF_048772815.1. Lineage (NCBI taxonomy): Eukaryota > Metazoa > Chordata > Mammalia > Rodentia > Sciuridae > Callospermophilus > Callospermophilus lateralis. Next base: position 220,230 of record NW_027511091.1, read on the forward strand.
GGATCAGTCAGACAGGATCTCCGGTCGCAGAGTTGGCTCATGTTTGAGACTCATTTACCGGACCTCAGTGCTAGAAATCCTTCTTCTAGGTTTCAGTGCACCCCCATTTTGCTGTAAGTTCCTAACAAGATAGTTTTTTGTCGTTCTTAGTCGTTAGTCACCTGCGCAGTGGCGCAGTACACTGGGTATAATGCTCTCTATTCGCGGCCATCTTGCAATGTCAAAATATTATGATTTGTATGCACCATTCACTAAAGTTAGTTTTCAGTATTAGGAAACAAATATGTATTTCAGGTGGATGAATATTTCTGAGAATAATCTTGTGAAAAGTTCATTATAAATCCTCATACATGAATATGAATAATTTTAGGAAGTGTATAATAAGACACATATATTTCATATTTTGAAAAATCGGGAGAGTATATATATATATATATATATATATATATATATATATATATATACATATATATATATATATACACACACACACACAAACACACACACCGAGACATTAAAAAGTAGCAATATATATGCCAATCGAAATTCATCATTAAATATATAACATCCACTTATCGAAAAATATACATTTTACTGAAAATGGATTTATGCATAATGTTGGTCAACTAGGAAGCTCACCCATAGGTTGAATTTTCTGTTCCAACAGAGGTTAGGAGGAGTGATCTCTTCTCACAATTTTTATCTGCCATGTCAGCCACCTCAGAAGAATGTACATGTGATACCAGGTAGGATTCTATTTGTGCATATTAAAATACATGTGCTTAATAGGCTACAGAAAAAGGGAGAGAGGAATTCACATATTTGTTAATTTTAAAAACACATGGAGAACTATGTCAATAAACATTAAGGGATGTCCAACTACATAGCATGCCTTCGCTGAATTGCTGGTATTTGTATTCTTTTGGGGTTACTATTCTCCATCATATAAGGATTAGTAGTCAGAGTCTAGTAGGGTATGGGTTAGTGTCAGAGATTCAGTATTTCAAATGGAAAATAGGAAAGTAAACCCAATGTGTTTGCAAATATGTGCTACACAAAAATCTTCCCACTCACATTAAAAACAATCCCTTGATATTACCCTCACTGGAAGAAATACACAATTAGAGGATAAGAGTTAGAAAATCTGTGAATACATACCCGGAATGGAATATGCTGAGGAGTTCACAACCTTGGAGGTGGTTGATGAGTTTCCAAAAGTAAAAGACAAGGTAAACACTCCACAACATGGAGCTCTGCAGGCCTAAAGACTTCTTGTGATACTGCCTCTGAGTTGGGACACTTAAAATGTATGTTGTTGTCGGTAGCTTTAGCATCCTATGTAGTGAGACCATCAAAACTGGGTCAACATCTATGTGACCTGGAGGACATGGTATCTTATTTTCCAATTAAAATGAGGCAGCAGTGCTGAATTCTCACTTTGTGGGTAAACTGTGGCAACTGAGGGATAAGTGTCTCTCCGTGTGGACTGTGAAGCCATTTGGTCATACTCTACTTTTCGTGGTGATTCTTGCTGCTGCACTGGGAGTTTGGTATTGGCTTAATGAAATACAAGGAGTTTAACTGGGACACAGTGCTGGAGGGAGTTCTGTCACGTGTGGTGGGACAGGGTCTCCAGGAGAATGCACCAACCAGGCTTATGTCCAACATAGCTTGCCCCCTTGACCATATCAACCTGATTCTGAACATTGCCCAGAAACCTATCCATATAACAAGATGCCTTTACATATAAGGGTCTGCTGGCTGCATCATGTCAGTCACAAGCCATTTGAAAGCCAATGGCCAATCCACATGAAACCACCAGAGATGGTTTATCTCACACCTACCCACCTTTGCTGTAGGCCCACTACTCAGCAGGTTCCAACTTACTGGCATCTCTGTTCTACACCATTTTTGTGAAACCCAGTCAATCAAGGCACTTTCTCGTACACTCATGATCAGCAACAGGATCTCCAATGGTTTTCCAGTGCCACCTGGTAATGGGAATTTCAAAAATTTCATGGTATTTATCGAGCCCATTTTTTAAGGTTGAAGTTGGAGGCACTGAGGGTTTCATTTAATTCAGTAACCATTAAATGGTGAGGAAGCCCATTTCAATGAAAGCTCTGGAAGACTCTCACAGGCAAGGCTTCCCAAAGAGTTGCCAAATGGTCACATAAAGCCAGGCATATTGAGGTCTACAATGTAAAATCCTTGCGTGTTTTGACTCTCAACTATGGGTGCTAATTCTTTCAGAAAAAAATTATGTGATAACCTGGCTGAGATTCCCTGTGCTCTGTGGAAAGCCTTCCTGGGCACAGATCTCAGTTTCCAAGGGTGACTCTCATGCATGGCCTCCTAAAATCCCAACAAAACTCATGGCAATACCTCTCTGAGATCAGTTCCAGAACTCAGTCTCTAAGGGGAATCACACTAGAATTCAAGACCAGGTGGAGCCAGTCATATTTTTCAACAACCACACTAATAACCACAATTAAAACCAGAACACTTCCACATGGCCGTCATCTTCTTCCATATAGATACTCATTTTAACCTCTGGCTGGAGGTTTCCATGAGGGGCACAGCCCAAGACAGTGTCCAAAATAAGCTCCCTTGCCCCTCATTTGCTTAACGTTGGGGTGGCCTGAACACCTTCCTGTGAACCATGACTTATCAAATAGGCCTGCCGTTAATACTGCTCTGCTTCTCCAATTTGAGGACTACTGACTGTGGGGTTTAGATTCTTCATGTGAATTGGAATCATTGGAATCACCTATGGGCTAGCCTCTGAAGGGCTTTGAAGAACTCATTTGACCCAAAGGCACCCTATTCTCACTTGATAGAGGTCAGGAACCTTACAGAGGTAGGGAGAGACTTCATCCACAAAAACTGCTCTTTTGGCCATTTTGGTTTTGGATGAACACGTGGGATGTATAAGGTGCTGAGTATCTAACCACAGCCTCACACAGGGCCAAGAGGCTGTTTCAGAAACATCCATTTCCAAAGCAATTAAGCAAAGAGCCACAGGTGATGCCCATTAATTTCCATTTGAAAACAGTTTTCTTCAGGCTTCACAAATTAGTGTCCTGAGGTAAAGACCTTCCTGAAATTCAGGGCAACAGAACAATAGGTAAGCAAAAGGCCCAAAGAAGGGTTTCTCCACTGAGACTTTCCTGGTCCCACTGATATCTGAGTTTTCTTAGATTCTCGCCATTCCCTTCAGCTATCCAGTACATCACCATTTCACAGAGCTTGGAGGTGGTACATATCTTGGACACAAAACCATGAGGCTATTCTGGAGAGTTTCCAGAATTCAGGAAGAAAACAGAAACTACTGAGAGCAGATGTTGCCCTTCAATAAGACAAGCTGCAGTACATTTGTAAATTGGGCAGGATGAATGCTTGGAAGCTTTCTACTAGACAGGACACATCCATTGATGCATTCTCTTTTCTAATGTCTACAATCACGGACAGAGTGGGATACACAGACATAGAAGCACTCGCCTTGTCAAACGACTTACTGGAAACAGTCCACACCAATCCAAACAAAGAGCCTTTCCTACCTATTCTCAGAACATGAGACAAAACCACAAACCCACACACACACACTCAAAGGCACCTCCTTTGCTCAAGTAAGTCTGTGACTATCCATAGTGTCCTCAGAATGGTGGGCCATTGTATGTTCCCCCAAAATGGCCTGTCCTGTATCAGATCTGGTCTCCTTGGCCAACACTTTGAAGTTGTTAGGAGCCATGGGTGAGCCACTACCTGCTTTCCCAGGAAAAGCTCCTCTTCAGAGCTTTCCTGTCATTTGGCCATCATCACATCAGTAGGTACTAAGAAAGACTGACTCTGTTCTTGGTAAATCAAAACAAGTGAGACCACTGGGACTGGGACTGTGACTGGCTCTTGGTGCCTGTCTTCCAGGATCAAACGTCCAGAGAGTTCCATCACCAAGGCAGTGAGGTGAGGTCATTTCCTTCAGGAACTGAAAGAGGTCACTGACTTGGCAACCACTTTGTCCTAACAGTTACTTCTAAGGGTCCCATGAGATGGAGGCTGTCCCTACTTCCTGTCACACTTTCACAGTTAGAATGGTATACCAACCATAGGTACCTGAGAACAGCTCTCCACACAGGCCTGGTTTGGTCCATCTTATCTACATTAAGAAGGTAGAGGCTGATTCAGACACATCCCTTCATCCTGACCAGATAGTTTGCCATGGAAGATGTCTTTTGCTCTCTCAGGTCCTTCATAGCTTCCTTCATCATCTCAGGGGATCATTTCTGCATATACCTTTGATGTTCTCAGCAGGTGGAAGATCCCCTACATTCCTGTATTGTAAGACCAACTCTGTCCCTCCTCTTCTGTAAAGTTAGATTGAGGGAAAAGTGTATGTTTAGGGTTAATAACATGTTTGATTTGCGTTAGGAATCTTTCTGCCGGATGAATAATGGTATTTGGAGCCTGTGATATTTACAAAAATATATAGGTAAAATATAAGTATAAAAACAGAAATCTAGGTAAGATTGGAAGCCAGAAGGGAACTGGGCCCTTGAGTGGGATACTTAGGTTTGAATTATGTTCTGCACATGTGTCTCAGATAAATTGATATACAATGGCATAGGACCTTATACCTTGGATAATTGATTGTCGAAGAGAACATCGAGTCAAAAAACTATAGTCAGTAGCATTAGGAAGATAGTCAGTAGGTTTAGAAAGAAGAGTGAGTATAGGATTTGGACCAAAAGTTCTTTAGCAATAGGGTTTCGGGTAGAGAGTGAATGTAAATGTCAGCATATGTGAAGTGTCAGTCACAATGATGAACTGGGGGAAATATGTATGAAAGCAGGTATCAATAAAGATATTACCAAATCAGGCAAAGTATGAAGTGAGTGATAGGATTAGACATTTTCAACATGGTTGAGGTTGAATATATAATCTTAGGAAGAAACAAATATGTAGTCACCAATTTGATTTACATTTGAGAGCATTAGGCAACCTGGACATGGTTCTTTTTAGTAATCCACGCTCCCTTGGCATTTAGGCTTTGATACAATCATGAGTGTGACCTTCGTTTTTTGTGTCCAGAATATTCCTGTGATAAAATCTATATATAGATAAGGTGACATGAGTATTTCTTCCACCATTTCTGGGAGCAATATTTTGAAGACGTATAAATTAGTATTGAAGGGACAAAGAAGAGTACACTGTATCTATTAATATAGAGATAATGCATTAATAGACAATACTGTGAATAAAAAGCATAACTGGTTCCAACTTTAAATAATGGATTGAATTGAATCGTGAACATATAGAGGAAATCTTATATTGATATACAATTATTCATTCCAACCAGTTATACATCTAATGTTAATATTAATGTTATGGTTCATCATGAAGAGTGTGTGAGTTTAGCTTCGAAATTGATTATGGAAATTGAAAATAATGTATTTGGAAAGAAGTCTCATGAAAAGACCAGTCAAGTAACATGGAGGAATACATGTGTTCTGAAGCAAGAAGTGTTTGAAAGTGAAACAAATTCCTATATATTTTAAACTTGTGGAATAAATACATATCCTATGATGTGCAAAAACTGAAGAAATAGTAATGTACCAGTGTTGGATTAAAATGAAGGTCAATATAGACATCATGTCCCATAGGAATCTACTGGCATTGATGTTAAACTGGGTCAGTTACTGTAGAAATATTAGGATTTGTAAACACCATTGATTGAAATTAGTTTTCAGTACTGGGAAATAAATATGTATTTCAGGTGGATGAATATTTCTGAGAATTATCTTCTGAAAAGTTGATTATAAATTTATATACATGAACATGAATGAATTTACAGAGTGTGTATAAGTCACATACCTTTCATATTTTGAGAAATCTGGAGTATATATATATATATATATATATATATATATATATATTTTAAATAAACACAAATATACATTAAAAAGTATCAATATATATGCTAATCGTAATTCATCATGAAATATACATCATTCAAAGATGCAAAATATTTATTATACTGAACATGGATTTATGTATAATATTGTTTTACTGGGAAGCTTACACATAGTTTGAATTTTCAGTTCCCACAGCGTTTAGGAGGACTGATCTCTTCTCACAATTTGTATCTGCCAATTCAGCCAACTCATGAAAATGTACGTGTGATACCAGGTAGGATTCTGTATGTGCATATAAAAATACATGTGCTGAGTAGGCTACAGAGAAAGGGAGACAGGAATTCACATATTTGTGAACTTTATAAACACATGGAGGACTATTTCAATTAAAAATTGAGTAGATTTATAACACCTACCCTTAATCATGCAAAAGGGAAGTCCAACTGTACAGCATGCCTCCTCTGAACTGCTCGTATTTTTATTCTATTTGGGTATTATTCTTCATCATATTAGGATTAGTAGTCAGAGTATAGTAGGGTATGAGTTACTGTCAGGGATTCAGTATTTCGAATGGAAAATTGGAAATGGATCAATGTGTATGCAAATTAGTGTTACACAAAAATTTTCCCACTCTCATTTAGAACAATAACTTGACATTACCTTCACCCCAAGTAAGACACAATTAGAGAAAAAGAGTTAGAAAATCTTTGAATTCATACCTGAAATGAAAACTGCTCCGGATTTCACAACCTTGGAGATGGTAGAGGAGTTTCCAAAAGTAAGGGACAATGTAAAAACTCCACAAACATGAAGATTTGCCAGCCTAAAGACGTCTGGAGAAACTGCCTCAAAGATGGACAGTTGAAATATATGTAGTTTTCAGGAACTTTAGCTTTTTTTCTAGTAAGACCATCAAACGTCTTTATGCATCTCTGTGACCTGGAGGACATGGTTTATAATTTTCCAATGAACATGAAGCAGTAGTGCTGAATTCTCTCTTTGTAGGTGAACTATGGCCACTGGGGGCTATGTGTCTCCCCATGTGGACTGTGAAGCCATTTCATCATCCTCCACTTTTTATAGTGTCTCCTGCTGCACTGAGAGTTTTGTATTTGCTTCATGAAATACAAGGAGTTAAACTTGACCACAGTCCTGGAGGGAGTTCTGTCACATATGGTGGGTCAGGGACTGCAGGAGAATGCACCAACAGAACTTGTATACCACATAGGTTGCCTCCGTGACCATAGCAACCTGATTCTGAACATTGCCCTTAAACCTCTCCATATAACATGATGCGTTTACATACAATGTTCTGCTGGCTGCACCATGTCAGTCACAAGCCATTTGGAAGACAATGGCAGATCCACATGACCCCACCACAGATGTTTTATCACACACTTAATCACCTCTGCTCTAGGCCCACTATTCTGCAGGCTCCAAATTACTGGCATCTCTGTTCTACACCATATTCATGAAAGCCTGTTAATCAAGGCACTGTCTGGTACACTCATGATCAGCAACAGGACATCCAAAGGTTCTTCAGTGCCACCTGGTCATTGGAATTTTAAATATTTCATGGTATTTATCTAGCCAATTTTCAAGGATGAAGTTGGAGGCACTGTTTATTTCAATTCATTCAGGAATCATTCAATGTTGAGGAAGATCATTTCAATGAAAGCTCTGGAGAACTCTCACAGGCAAGGCTTCCCAAAGAGTGGCCAAAAGGTCACATGAAGCCACGCCCATTGAGGTCTAAAATTGAGGTCCATGTGTTTTTTGACTATCAAATATGGCTGCCAAGTCTTTCAGAATTAAATCATGTGATATCCTGTCTGAGATTCCCAGTGCTCTGTGGAAAGCCACCGTGGGCATAGATCTCAGTTTCCAAGGGCGACTCTCATGCGCGGCCTCTTAAAATCCCCACACAATTTATGGCAATTCTTCTTTGATATGTGTTCCAGAACTCAGGCTCTAAGGGGAATGACACCAGAGTTCAAGCCCAGGTGGATCCAGTCATCTCTTCCAACTGCCACAAGAATGACCACAATTAAAACCAAAAGACACCCACATGGCCCTCATCTTCTTAAATATAGACATTCATCTTAACCTCTGGCTGGAGGTTACCATGCAGGATGCATCCCAAGAGAGTGTCCAAAATAATGTCACTTGCCCCTCATTTGCCTAAAGTGAGGGTGACATGGACACCCTTCCTGTGAACCAGGAGTGATCAAATAGGCCTACCATTAATACTGCTCTCCTTCTCCAATTTGAGGCCTACTGACTCTCAGGTATAGATTCTTTATGTGATATGGAATCTTGAGAAAACACAAGCACCTCTGCAGGGATTTGAAGAACTCATTTGACCTAAAGGACTCCTGTTCACACTTGATGGAGGTAAAGAACCTAACAGAGGAAGGCAAGAGACTCATCCACAATGAGTGATTTTTTGCCATTTTGATTTTGATTGCACAAATGGAATCTATCTTTAGATCTACCATGTGCTGAGAATCTAAGCCACAACCTCACACAGGCCCAAAAGGCTGATTCGGACACGTCCCTTTTCAAAGCAATTAAGCAAAGAGCCACATGTTATGCCCATTTATTTCCATTTGAAAACAGTTTTCTTCAGGCTTCACAAAGGGGTGGCCTGAGGCAAAGACCTTCTTGACATTCAGGGCAACATAACCATAAGTATGCAAATGAACCAAAGCAGGGTTTCTCCACTGAGAGTTTACTGGTCACACAGATATTTGAGTTTTCTAAGATGTTCCCATTCCCTACAGCTATCAAGCACATGGCCATGTCACAGAGCTTGGAGGTGGTACACATCTTGGACTCAAAACCATGGGCCTATTCTTGAGGTTTGCCGGAATTCAGGAAGAAAACAGGAACTTAGAAAGTTAGTAGGTGTTTCTTATGCATAAGACGAGCCACAGTCCATTCCTAAATCGGGCAGGAAGAATGCTGGGAAGCATTCTACTAGACAGGACACATCCTTGATGCATTCTCTTTTCTAATGTCTACAACCACGGACAGAGTGGGAAACACAGACATAGAAGCACTCGCCTTGTCTAACGACTTACTAGAAACAGTCCACTCCAATCCAAACAAACTGCCTTTCCTACCTATTCTCAGAACATGAGACAAAACCACAAACTCACACCCACACCGACAAAGGCACCTCCTTAACTCAAGTAGGTCTGTGAATATCCAGAGTGTCCTCTGACTGGTGGACCATACTATGTTCCCCTGAAATGGCCTGACCTGTGTCAGATCTGGTCTCCTTGGCTAACTCTGTGAAGGTGTCAGGAGCCAGAGGTGAGCCACTACCTGCTTTCTCAGAAACGGCTCCTCTTTAAAGCTTTCCTGGCATTTGGCCATCCTCACATCAGTAGTTACCAAGAAAGACTGACTCTGTCTTTGGTAAATCCAAACAAGTGTGACCACTGGGACTGAGACTGGGACTGGCTATGGGTGACTGGCTTCATGAATCCCAAGTTCAGAGATTTTAATCACCAAGGAAGTGAGGTGAGGTCACTTCCTTCAGGAACTGAATGAGGTTACTGCCTTGGCAACCACTTTGTCCTACCAGTGGCTTCCAAGTGTCACATGAGAAGGAGGCTGCCCCTACTTCCTGTTACACTTTCACAAGATAGAACGGTATATCAATCATAGGCGCCCTGGGACAGCTACCCACACAGGCTGGGTTTGGTCCATTTTCTCTACATTAAGAAGAGAGAGGCTGATTCAGTCAGAACCCTTCATCCTGACCAGGTTGTTTGCCATTGAAGATGACTTTTGCTCTCTCATGTCTTTTATAGCTGCCTTCATGTTCTTCAGAGATCATTTATGCATGTACCTTTGAGGTTTTCATCAGGTGAAAGATCTCATACAACTCTATCCCTGCTCTTCTGTAAAGTTAGATTGATGGAACAGTGAATGGTTAAGGTTAACAACATGTTTGATTTGGGTTAGAAATCATTCTGCTGGATGAATGATGGTATTTGGAACCTAAAATATTTAAAAGAATATAGAGGTGAAATATAATTATGAAAACAGAAATCTAGTTTAGATTCGAAGCCCAGAATGGCATTGGGACCTTGACTGGGATAATTAGCATTGAATTATGTTATGCACAGATGTCTAAGATGAATCTATAATCAATGGCATAGGATCTTCTACCTTGGATGATTGAATGTACAAGAGAACATCGAGTCAAACAGGGACAGTCGGTAGGATTAGGAAGATAGTCGGTAGGTATAGGAAGAAGAGTGAGTATAGTATTTGAAACAAAAGTTCTTTAGCAATAGGGTTTTGGTTAGAGAGTGAATATTTGTCAGCACATGTGAAGAGTCAATCACAATGATGAACTTGGGAAATATGTAGGAAAGCAGATATCAATAGAGACATTACAAAATCAGGCAAACTATAAAGTGATAGGATTAGACTTTTTCAAAGGGTTCAGGTTGAATATATAATCTTAGGAAGAAACACATATGTAGTCACGAATAGGATTGACATTTGAGAGAATTAGGCAATGTGGACATGGATGTTTTTAGTAATCCATGCTCACTTTCCATTTAGGCTTTGGTACAATAATAAGTGTGACCTTTGCATTTTGTGTCCAGAATATTACTGTAATAAAATGTATATGTAGATCAGGTGGCATGCGTATTTCTTCCACCATTTCCGGGAGCAATATTGTGAAGACGAATAAATTAGTATTGGGGGTACAAAGAGGCGTATGCTGTGTCTATGAATATAGAGATTATGCATACATAGATCATACTGGGAAAAAATATAACTGGTTCCAATTAAATAATGGATTGAATTGATATCTGAAAATATATAGGAAATCTTATATTGATATACAATCATTCATTCCAAAGAGTTATACATCTAATGGTAATCTTAGAGTTATGGTTTATAATGAAGGGTGTGTGAGTTTTGTTTCAAAAGTGATTACGGAAATAGAAAATAATGTGTTTGGAAAGAAGTCTCATGAGAAGACCAGTCAAGAAACATGGAGGAATACATGTGTTCTGAAGCAGAAAATGATTGAAAGTGAACCAAATGCCTATAAACTTCCTAACTTGTGGAATAAATATATATCCTATTATGTGCATAAACTGAAGAAATAGTAATGTAACAGTGTTGAATAAAAATGAACTTCAAAATACACATCATGTTCCATAAGGAATCTACTTGCATTGATGTAAACCTAGGTCAGTTACTGTAGAATGGAAAATTGCAAAATAAATCCAATCTGGAATGGGAAATTCTCAGGAGTTCACAACCTTGGATATGGTGGAGGAGTTTCTCAAAGTAAGGGACATTGTAAACACAACACAAACATGGAGCTCTGCTGGCCTAAAGACTTCTTGAGAAACTGGCTAAGAGGTTGGGCACTTAAATTTATATTGTTGTCTGGAGCTATAGCTTCTTTTGTAGTGAGACCATCAAAGCTGGGTGTGCATCTATGTGACCTGGAGGACATGGTATCTTATTTTATAATGAACATATGGCAGCAGTACTGAATTCCCTCTTTGTAGGTAAATTGTGGCCACTGGGGGCTAAGTGTCTCCCCATGTGGACTGTGAAGCCATTTGTTCATTCTCCATTTTCGTGGTGTTTCTTGCTGCTGCACTGGGAGTTTGGTATTTGCTTAACTAAATACAAGGAGTTCAACGGGGACAAGTGCTGGTGGCTACCCCTACTTCATGTGACACTTTCACAAGTTGGAATGGTATATCAACCATAGGCACCCGGGAACAGCTCTCCACACAGGCCATGTTTGGTCCTTCATATCTGCCTACATCTTCTCCAGGGGTCATATCTGCATAGACATTTGAGGTTCTCAGCAGGTGGAAGATCCCCTATATTCCTGTATTGTAAGACCAACTCTGTCCCGCTCTTCTGTAAAGTTAGATTGAGGGAACAGTGTATGGTTAGCATTAATAACTTGATCAATTTGGGTTAGGAATTATTCTGAGGGATGAATAATGATATTGGGAATCTGCTATATTTATAAGAACATAGAGGTGAAATATATGTATGAAAACAGAAATCTAGGTAAGATTTGAAGCTCAGAAGGGAATTGGGCCCTTGATTGGGATACTTAGCATTGAATTACCTTCAGCAGAGATTTCTTGGATAAATCAATATACAATGGCATAAGACTTTGTACCTTGGATGATTGAATTTAGAAGGGAACATCAACTCCAAAAGGGATAGTCGGTAAGATTAGAAAGACAGTCGGTAGTTTTCGGAAGAAGTGTGAGTATAGAATTTGGAAAAAAAAAATTCTTTAGCAACAGGGTTTCGATTAGAGAGTGAATGCCAATGTCAGCACATGTGAAGAGTCATTCACAATGATGAACTAGGGAAAAAATGTAGGAAAGCAAATATCAAGGAAGACAATAGGAAATTAGGCAAAGTACAAAGTGATTGTTAGGATTAGACATTTTCAACAGGATTGAGTTTGAATATATAATCTTAGGAAGAAACAAATATGTAGTCACCAAAGAATGACATTTGAGAGCATTAGGCAACCTGGACATGGATGTTTTTAGTAATCCATGTTCACTTTCCATTTAGGCTTTGTAAAATCATAAGTGTGACCTTTGCAGTTTTGTCAAGAATATTACTGTGATAAAATGTATATGTAGATCAGGTGACATGAGTATTTCTTCCACCATTTCCGGGAGCAATATTGAGAAGACGTATAAATTAGTATTGGGGGTACAAAGAGGTGTACGCTGTGTCTGTGAATATAGAGATAATGCATGAATAGACCATACTGTGAATAAATAATATAACTGGTTCCACTTTAAATAATTCATTTAATTGATATCTGAAAATATACAGGAAATCTAATATTGATATAAAATCATTCATTCCAACCAGTTATACATCTAATGGTAATATTAGGTTATGGTTTATCATGAAGGGTGTGTCTGATTTTCTTCAAAAGGATTATGGAAATCGAAAATAATGTGTTTGGAAAGAAGTCTCAAAAAATCCAGTCAAGAAACCTGGAGGAATACATGTGTTCTAAAGCAGGAAGGGATTTAAAGTGAACCAAATGCCTCTAAATTTGTGAACTTGTGGATGAAATATATATGCTATGATGGGCTAAACGTGAAGAAATAGTAATGTAGCAGTGTTGAATAGAAATGAAGTTCAAAATAGACATCATGTCCCATAGGAATCTACTTGCATTGATGTTAAACTGGGTCAGTTAATGTAGAAATGTTAGGATTTGTATGAACCATTAACTGAAGTCAGATTTCAGTAATGGGAAACAAATATGTATTCAAGGTGGATGAATATTTCTGAGAATAATCTTCTGAAAAGTTGATTATAAATCCACATACATGAACATGAATGAATTTAGGGAGTTTATATAATACACATATATTTCATATTTTAGAAAACTTGGAGAGTCACACACACACACACACACACAGACACATGCACAGACATTAAAAGTAGCAATATATATGCCAATCGCATTTCATCATGAAATATATATAATCCACATATCGAAAAATATTCATTTTGCTTAACATGGATTCATGTATAATGTTGTTCTACTAGGAAGCTGACATAGGTTGAATTTTCAGTTTCAACAGCGTTTAGGAGGAATGATCTCTACTCACAATTTTTATCTTCCAAGTCAGTAGCCTCAAAAGAAATTATGTGTGATACCAGGTAGGATTCTATATGTGCGTATAAAAACACATGTGCTGAATAGGCTACAGAGAAAAGGAAACAGGAAGTCACATATTCGTTACCTTTAAAAACACATGTAGAACTATTTCAATTAAAAATTGACAATTTTTATAATACCTACCCTTTATCATGCAAAAGGCAAGACCTAGTATACACCATGCCTCCTCTGAACTGCTTGTATTTCTATTCTCTTTGGGTTATTTTTCTTCACCATATTAGGATTAATCGTCAAAGTCTAGTAGGGTATGGGATAGTGTCAGAGATTCAGTATTTTGGATGGAAAATAGGAAAATGAATCCAATGTGTACGCAAACATATGCTACACAAAAATCTTCCAACTCTCATCAAGAACAATGCCTTGTCATTACCTTCGACCCTAGTAAAACACAATTAGAGGAGAAGAGTTAGAAAATCTGTGAATTCATATGTGGAATAAAATATACTCAGTAGTTCAAAAAATTGGAGGTGGTAAAGGAGTTTCCAAAAGTAAGGGAAAGTTTAAACAGTCCACACACATGGAGCTCTGCTGGCCTAAAGACTTCTTGAGAAAGTCCCTCTGAGGTTGGGCACTTGAAATATATTTTGTTGTATGGAGCTTTAGCTTCCTTTGTAGTGAGACCATCAAAGATGGGTCTGCATCTATGTGACCTGGAGGACATGGTTTCTTATTTTCCAATGAACATGAGACCGTAGTGCTGAATTCTCTCTTCCTAAGTAAACTGTGGACACTGGAACCTAAGTGTCTCCCCCTGTGAACTGTGAAGCCATTTGGTCATCCTCCACTTTTCGTGGTGTTTCTTGCTGCTGCACTGGGAGTTTGGTATTTGCATCACGAAATACAAGGAGTTCAACTGGGACACAGTGCTGGAGGGAGTTCTGTCACGTGTGTATGGTCAGGTTCTGCAGGAGAATGCACCATCCAATATTCTATCTCTCGTTGTTTGCCCCCGTGTCCATAGCAACCTGATTCTGAACATTTACCTGAAACCAAACCATATAACAATTTGCCTTTACATATAAGGGTCTGCTGGCTGCACCTTGTGAGTCACAAGCCATTCTATATAAATGCCACATTTTTAATCCATTCATCTAATGAAGGGAATCTAGGTTGGTTCCACAGTCTTGCAATTGTGAATTGTGCTGCTATGAACATCGATTTATCAGTATCTCTGTAGCATGCTCTTTTTAGTTCTTTAGGGAATAGACCGAGAAGGGGAATAGGTCAAATGGTGGTTCCATTCCCAGCTTTCCAAGAAATCTCCATACTGCTTTCCAAATTGGCTGCACCAATTTGCAGTCCCACCAGCAATGTACAGGTGTGCCCTTTTCCCCACATCCTCGACAGCACATGATGGCGTTTGACTTCATAATGGCTGCCGATCTTACTGCAGTGAGATGGTATCTTAGGGTGGGTTTGTTTTGCTTTTCTCTGACTGCTAGAGATGGTGAGCATTTTTTCATGTACTTATTGATTGATTGTATGTCCTCCTCTGAGAAGTGTCTGTTCAGGTCATTGGCCCTTTTGTTGATTGGGTTATTCATTTTCTTATTGTTTAATTTTTTTGAGTTCTTTGTATACTCTGGATATTAGGGCTCTATCTGAAGTGTGAGGAGTAAAGATTTGTTCCAAGGATGTAGGCTCCCTATTTACCTCTCTTATTGTTTCTTTTGCTGAGAAAAATGTATTTAGTTTGAGTAAGTCCCATTTGTTGATTCTAGGGATTAACTCTGGTGCTATGGGTGTCCTATTGAGAAATTTGGAGCCCGACACCACAGTATGTAGATGGTGGCAAAAGTTTTCTTCCACCAGATGCAGTGTCTCTGATTTGATATCAACCTCCTAGATCTATTTTGAGTTAACTCTTGTGCATGGTGAGAGGAGGGGATTCAGTTTCATTTTGTTACATATGGAATTCCAGTTTTCCCAGCACTATTTGTTGAAGATGCTATCCTTCCTCCATTGCATGCTTTTAGTCCCTTTATCAAATATAAGATAGCTGTAGTTTTGTGGATTGGTTTCTGTGTCCTCTATTCTGTATCACTGGTCCACCCGCCTGTTTTGTCACCAGTACCATGCTATTTTTGTTACTATTGATCTGTAGTATAGTTTGAGGTCTGGTATCGGTATACTGCCTGATTCAGACTTCCTGCTTAGAGCTGTTTTTGCTATTCTGGGTCTTTTATTTTTCCATATGAATTTCATAATTGTTTTATCTATTTCTACAAGAAATGACCTTGAGATTTTGATTGGCATTGCATTAAACCTATAGAGAACTTTTGGTAATATCGTCATTTTGATGATGTTAGTTATGCTTATCCATGAACAGGGTATATTTTTCCATTTTCTAAGATTTTCTTCTATTTCTCTCTTTAGGGTTCTGTAGTTTTCATTGTATATGTCTTTCACCTCTTTTGTTAGGTTGATTCCTAAGTATTTTATTTATTTTTTTGATGATATTGTGAATGGACTGATTGTCCTCATTTCCATTTCAGAGGATTTGTCGCTGATATACAAAAATGCCTTTGATTTATGCGTGGTGATTTAATATCCTGCCACTTTGCTGAATTCATTTATTACCTCTAATAGTTTCTTTGTAGACCCTTTTGGGTCTGCTAGGTATAGAATCATGTCTTTTGCAAATAGCGATAATTGGAGTTCTTCTTTTCCTATTTTAATGCCTTTAATTTCTTTAGTCTTTCTAATTGCTCTGGCCAGTGTTTCGATAACTATGTTGAACAGAAGGGGTGAGAGAGGGCATCATTGTCTTGCTCCAGATTTTAGGGGGAATGCCTTCAATTGTTCTCCATTCAGAATGATGCTAGCCTGAGGCTTAGCAAAGATTGCTTTTACAATATTGAGGTATGATTCTGTTATCCCTAGTTTTTCTAGAGTTTTGAACGTAAAGTGATGCTGTACCTTGTCAAATGCTTTTTCTGCATCTCTCGAGATGATCATATGGTTCTTATTTTTAAGTCTATTGATGTGATGAATAACATTTATTGATTTCCATATATTGTACCAGCCTTGCATCCCAGGAATGAATCCTACTTGATTATGGTGCACATTTTTTTTATATATATGTTTTTGTGTCTGATTCGCCAGAATTATTTTGAGGATTTTTGCATTTTTCCTGAAATACCTTGAAAAGTATTGGTTTTTGTTCTTCTTTAAAGGTTTTGTATAATTCTGCTCTATACCCATACGGTCCTGGGCTTTTCTTAGTTGGTAGTATTTTGATGGTTTCTTCTATTTCCTCAATTGATATTGGAATGTTTAAGTTGTCTATATCCTCCTGACTCAATCTGGGCACATCATATGACTTAAGAAATTTATCAATGCCTTCACTATATTCTATTTTATTGGAGTATATTAATTCAAAATAATTTCTGATTTTCTTCTGTATTTCTGAAGTGTCTCTTGTTACATTTCCTTTTTCATTTCATATGCTAGTAATTTGAGTTCTCTTTCTTCTTCTCTTTGTTAGCATGGCTAAGGGTCTGTCGATTATATTTCTTTTTTCAAAAAACCATTGTATTGTTTTGTCAATTTTTTTAATTGTTTCTTTTGTTTCGATTTCATTAATTTCTTCTCTGATTTTAATTATTTGTTGCCTTCTACTTCTTTTGCTGTTGTTTGCTCTTGTTTGTCTAAGATTTTGAGATGAAGTATGAGATCATTTATTTGTTGGTTTTTTCTTTTTCTAAGGAATGAACTCAAGCAATGAATTTTCCTCTTGGAACTGCTTTCAATGTGTCCCATAGATTCCGATATATTGTGTCTGTGTTTTCATTTATCTCTAAGAATTTTTTAATTTCTTCCTTGATGTCTTCTATAACCCATTGATCATTCAGAAACCTATTGTTCATTCTCCAAGTGATGAATGATTTTTCCTTCCTTTTTTTATCGTTGATTTTTAATTTCATTCCATTATGATCAGATAAAATGCATGGTATTATCTCTACTCCTTTTTATTGTCTAAGAATTGCCCTGTGACATAATATATGATGTATTTTTGAGAAGGATCCATGTTCTGCTGAGAAAAAAGTGTAACTTCTTGATGATGGGTTGTATATTGTATATATGTCAATTAAGTCTAGGTTATTAATTGTGTTATTGAGTTCTATATTTTCCTTATTCAACTTTTGTTTGGAAGATCTGTCCAGTGGTGAGAGAGGTGTGTTCATGTCTCCCATGATTACTGTATTGTGGTCTATTAGACTCTTGAAATTGAGAAGAGTTTGTTTGATGAACAAAGCTGCACCATTGTTTGTGGCATATATATTTATGATTGTTATGTCTTGTTGGCGTATGGTTCCCTTGAGTAGTATGTAGTGTCCTTCTTTATCCCTTTTGATTAACTTTGGCTTGAAATCTATTTTATTTGATATGAGTATGGACACTCCTGCTTGTTTCCGAAGTTCATAAGAGTGATACGATTTTTCCAAGTATCACCCTCAGTCTATGTATGTCTTTTCCTATAAAATGCGTCTCCTGTAGGCAGCATTTTGTTGGTTCTTGTTTTGTGATCCATTCTACTAGCCTGTGTCTCTTAATTGGTGAGTTTAAGCCATTAAGATTTTTGGTTATTATTGAGATATGGGTTGTTCTTCCAGCCATATTTGTTTATTTATGTTACTAAACATAGTTTGTTTTCCTCTTTGATTATTTTCCCCCCTTTAATGTCCTACCTCCCACTGTTGGTTTTCATTGGTATTTTCCATTTCCACTTCCTGTAATGTTTTGCCGAGGATGTTTTGAAGAGATGGTTTTCTAGCTGCAAATTTTTTTCGCTTTTGTTTATCGTGGAAGGTTTTAATTTCATCTTCCATCTGAAGCTTAATTTCACTGGATACATGATAATTGGCTGGAACCCATTTTCTTTCAGTGTTTGAAATATGTTATTAAAGGATCTTCTAGCTTTCAGAGTCTGTGTTGAAAGATCAGCTGTTATCCTGGTTGGTTTACCACTAACTATAATCTGCTTCCTTTCTCTTGTAGCTTTTAAAATTCTCTCCTTATTCTGTATGTAGGGTATCTTCATTACAATGTGTCTAGGTGTGGATCTCTTATGATTTTGCACGTTCGGCGTCCTGTAGACTTTTAGGATTTGGGATTTTGTCTCATTCTTCAAGTCTAGGAATTTTTCTCCTATTATTTCATTGAATAGATTGCTCACTCCTTTGGTTTGGACCTCTATACTTTCCTGTATCCCAATGACTCTTATGTTTATTCTCTTTATGTTATCCCATATTTCTTGCAGTTTTGCTCATGGTTTCTTAACAGTCTTGCTGAGCTGTATATGTTCTTTTTGAGTTGAAATACTTTGTCTTCATTGTCTGATGTTCTATCTTCTAAGTATTCTGCTCTGATGGTAGTATTCTCAATTGAGTTTTTAAGATGGTTCATTACTTCCTGCGTTTCTAAGATTTCAGTTCGTTTGTTTTTTATAACCTCTATCTCCCTGTATAGTTGATCTTTGCTACTTGGATTTTTCTATGTAATTCATTGTCGAAGTGATCTTTCATTGACTGATTTTTGCTGTCTAATGTCTTCCTTGAGATTCCAGATCACCTGAAGCATGTATATCCTGAATTCTTTATCTGACATTCCATATGCTGCATCTATTACCTCTTCTAAAGTTGAGTTGACCTGCATTGCTTGTGGTCCTTTCTTTCCTTGTCTTTTCATACAGCTTGCGTTTCTTTCTGCTTGGTGAAACTGTTGTGTTTTTGTAATTTTCCCCCTGTATATTTATATTGCTCTTGTATTGTGGAAAAGTCTCCATTGCAGGTGCGGTTGGCGGCTGTGCTGCTCCTCCAATTGGGGTGATCTGTCTACCATGCTGACCGGCCGCTAGGCCTGTTCTGCCGGTCGGTCGTACGTCTGCCTACCTTGCAGGCATGGGTGTCGGCTCTGCTCTGCCCCTACTCCAATTGGGGTGACGTGACTACCACGCCGGTGGGTCGCTGGGCCTGTTCCAGGCACAGGTGGCAGCTCTGCTCTGCACCTCTGGCTTGATGACAAAATGAGAGAGACTCAGATGTTTGTGACTCACTTTCTTTACCAGGAGACCAACTATTTCTCTCGCCGCTGGTATCGATGAAGTTATCTCCTCCACTGCTTTGTGATCACATCAGATGTCTGCCATTTTGGTATCCCATGTAAATGGCAGCATTTCATTCCCTTTGTCGGGTGACCAAAGCAACGGGTGAGTCCTGACCGGCCCTCACAAGCCCCGTCTCAATCCTGTTGCCACTGTCTATGAAGGCTCAGTTGGCATTTACCTCTACAGTATTCAGCAGGACCCAGACCAAGAAACAGTTTCCGCAGGTTCTTTAGCCCTGGGCCAGAGCAGTTCCGGGACCTGGAATTCAGCCGCTTCGGGCTCGGTGTATGTTCTGATAGGAGAACGATCCAAGAAGCAATTTTCATGGGTTCTTTAGCACTGACCCTGAGTAATTTGTCTGCAAGATGAAGGCGAATGGCAGCCTGAAATTACCTATTCTGTATCTGAATGAGCTGTGATCAGTCGAAAACAGGGATGGTGACATCAGCTCTCCAAGATGGTGACCGCTATCTACCTCTGTGGTCTCACCGGTGTGGAAAACCGAATTGGACCACTTCCTTCCCCCATTTCAAACCCAGAATTCAGCCATGAGCACAGTGATTGCCCAGATGGCAGGAGCCCGCATAATCCACAGACTGTATATTTGTGTTGATCTCTCGTCGTTTCCCAGCGCGCATTGCAGACACTAGCCGTGGGGCGATTTACTAAATAAGCAGTGTGACCCTCCGTGAGGACAAATTGCTGGTGTTTGAGTCCCCGTAGCTGGTCCTTGTGCAATGGAAATCCTTCCTGTAGGTTTTGGAGCACACCAATTTTCCTGGAAATTTCTAATAAGATAGATTTTAGCCGTTCTAACTCGTCCTTCTCCTGCAAAGTGACGCGGTACAGGTGGGTAATGAACTCCCATCGCTGCCATAATATGATCCCCTGAAGTTAGTTTTCAGTACTAGGAAACAAACATGTATTTCAGGTGGAAAAATATTCCTGAGAATAATCTTCTCAAACGTTGATTATAAATCCAAATACATGAATATGAATGAATTTAGTTAGTGTATAATAAGACACATATATTTTATATTTTGAATAATCAGCAGAGTGAATACACACACACACACACACACACACCTAAATACAGACATTACAAAGTAGCATTATATATGGCAATCGAAATTCACCATGAAATATATATCATCCACAGATCCAAAAATATTGATTTTACTAAATATGGATTTATGTTGTTCAACTAGGAAGCTCACCCATAGGTTGAATTTTCAGTTCCAACAGCATTTAGAAGAAGTGTTTTCTTCTAACAATTTGTATTTGCAAAGTCAGTTACCTCACAAATATGTACGTGTGATACCATGTAGTATTCTATATGTGCATATAAAAATGCATGTGCTGAATCAACTACAGAGAAAGGGAGACAGGAATTCACATATTTGTTAACTTTAAAAACACATAGAGAACTATTTTAACTACAAATTGACAAGATTTATAACACCAACCCTTTATCATGCAAAAGGAAAGTACAACTATACACCATGCCTCCTCTGAACTGGTTGTATTTCTATTCTGTGTGGGTTATTTTACTCCATCATATTAGGATTAGTAGTCAGAGTCTAGTAGGTTTTGGGTTAGTGTCAGGGATTCAGTATTTCGAATTGAAAATAGGAAAATAAATTCAATATTTATGCAAATATGTGATACAAAAAAATGTTCCCACTCTCATCCAGAACAATGCCTTGACATCATCTTCGCTTAAAGTAAGACACAATTAGAGGACATGATTTACAAAAATCTGTGAATACATATCTGGAATGGAATATGCTCAGGAGTTCATATACTTGGAGGTGGTATAGGAGTTTCCAAAAGTAAGGGACAGGGTAAACACTCCACAAACATGGAGCTCTGCTGGCCTAAAGACTTTTGAGAAACTGCCTCTGAGTTTGGGCACTTGAAATATATGTTGCTGTCAGGAGGTTTAGCTTCCGTTCTAGTTAGACCATCATAACTGGGTCTGCATCTATGTGACCTGGAGGACATTGTTTCTTATTTCCCAATGAACATGAGGCAGCAGTGCTGAATTTTTTCTTTGTAGGTAAACTGTAGCCACTGCGCGCTAAGTGTCTCCTCGTCTTTACTGTAAAGCCATTTTTTCATCCTCCACTTTTTGTGGTGTTTCTTGCTGCTGCACTGGGAGTTTGGTATCTGTTTCTTGAAATACAAGGAGTTCCACTGGGACAAAGTGCTGGAGGGAATTCTGTCACATGTGGTGGGTCAGGGTCTGCAGGAGAATGCACCAAGCAAGCTTCTTTCCCACAGAGCTTGCCCCATTGACCATAGCAACCTGATTCTGAATATTGTCCTGAAACCTCTCCATATAACAAGATGCTTTTACATACAAGGGTCTGCTGGATGCAAAATGTCAGTCACAAGCCATTTGGAAGCCAATGGCAGATAAACATGGCCTCACCACAGATGTTATTTCAGACACCTCCCCACCACTCCTCTAGGCCAACTACTCAGCAGGCTCCAAATTACTGGCATCTCTGTTCTACAGCATTTTCGTGAAACCAAGTCAATCAAGGCACTGTCTGGTATACTCATAATCAGCAACAGGAATCCAAAGTTTCTCCAGTGCCACTTGGTCAAGGGAATTTCAAAAATTTGGTGGTATTTATCTAGCTATTTTTTAAGGATGAAGTTGGAGGCACTGTGGGTTTCCAATCATTCAGGAACGATTAAATGGCGAGGAAACTCATTTGAACGAAAGAAATGGAGAACTATCACAGGCAAAGCTTCCCAAAGTGTGGCCAAAAGGTCACATGAAGCCAGGCTCATTGAGATCTACAATGTGAGCTCCATGTGTGTTATGACTCTCAACTATGGCTGCCAAGTCTTTAACAATAAAATCGTGTGATATCCTGGCTGAGATTACTTATGCTCTGTGGAAAGCCACCCTGGGCCTAGATCTCAGTTTCCAAGGGCGAATCTCGTGTGTGGCCTCCTAAAATCTCAACACAATTCATGGCAATACTTCTCTGAGGACAGTTCCACAACTCAGTCTCTAAGGGGAATCACACCAGAGTTCAAGCCCAGGTGGAACCAGACATCTCTTCCAACCGCCACACAAATGACCACAATTAAAAACAAAAGACTCCCACATGGCACTCATCTTCTTCCATATAGACACTAATAATAACCTCTGGCTTGAGGTTTTCATGAGGGGCACAGACCAACACAGTGTTCAAAATAAGCACCCTCGCACCTCATTTGTCACAAGTCAGGGTTGCCTGGACACCCTTCCTTTGAACACGGAATGATCATAGAGCCCTGCCTTTAATACTGCTCCACAATTCCAATTTGAGGCTTACTGACTGTGGGATTTAGATTCTTTATGTGAACTGGAGTCATGAGTAATCACAAGCACCAGTGGGCTAGACTCTGCAAGGCTTTGAAGTACTCATTTGATGCAAAGGATCCCTATTCTCACTTGATGGAGATCAGGAACCTTACAGAGGAAGGCGAGAGACGTAGTCCACAATAAATGCTTTTTGGACATTTTGGATTTGGGTGCACACATGGGATCTTTCTTTAGGTCCATTAGGTGCTGAGTATCTAAGCCACAGCCTCACACAGGGCCAAGTGGCCAATTCAGACACATCCCTTTCCAAACAATTAAGCAAAGAGCCCCAGGTGATGCCCATTCATTTCCATTTGAAAACTGTTTTCTTCAGGCTTCACAAAGGCGTGGCCTAATCAAAGACCTTCCTGTTATTCAGTGCAACAGAAGAATAGGTATGCAAAAGGCCCAAAGCAGGGTTTCTCCACAGAGACTTTACTGGTCACATTGATATCTGAGTTTTCTGAGATGCTCCAATTCCCTTCAGCTATCCTGTACATGGCCATGTCCCAGAGCTTGGAGGTGGTACATATCTTGGACACATAACCATGAGCCTATTATGGTTAGTGGCCAGAATTCAGGCAGAAAACAGGAACTTAGGAAGACCGTAGGTGTTGCCCATCCAGAAGGCAAGCCAAGTACATCTATAAATTGGGAAGGATGAATGCTGGGAAGCTTTCTACTAGACAGAACACATCCATTGATGCATGCTCTTTCTAATGTCTTCATCCACGAACACAGTGGGATACCCAGACATAGAAACACACTCCTTGTCAAACGACTTTCTAGAAACCATCCACTCCAAAATGAACATACTGCCTTTCCTACCTATTCTCAGAAAATGAGACAAGACCACAAACTCACACCCAACCCACAAAGGCACCTCCTTCCCCCAAGTAGGTCTGTGACTATCCGGAGTGTCCTCTTACTGGTGGGCCATACTATGTTCCCAGAAATGGCCTGTCCTGTCTCAGATCTGGTCTCCTTGGCCAACTCTGTGAGGTTATTAGGAGCCAGCGGTGAGCCATTACATGGAGATGACTTTTTCTCTCTCAGGTCCTTCATAGCTGCATACATCTTCTCCAGGGATCATTTCTGTATGGACCTTTGAGGATCTTAGCATGTGGAAGATCTGCTACATTCCTATATTGAAAGACGAACTCTGTCTCTAATCTTCTGTAAAGTTAGATTGAGGGAACAGTGTATGGTTAGGATTAATAACATGTTCGATATGAATTAGGAATCATTCTGCAGGAATGATTGGGAAGCTGCAATATTTACAAGAAAATATAGGTGAAATATTAGTATGAAAACAGAAATGTAGGTAAGATTTGAAGCCCAGAAGGGCATTGGGCCCTTGATTGGGATACTTAGATTTGAATTATTTTCTGCAGAGATGTCTCAGATAAATTCAGTACAATGGCATAGGACCTTGTACGTTGGATGATGGAATGTTGAAGAGAACTTCTAGTCAAAGAGGGATAGTTGAAATTATTAGAAAGATATTCAGTTTCAGAAAGAAGAGTGAGTATAGGTTTTGGACAAAAGTTCTCCAGCAATAGGGTTTCGGATAGAGAGTGAATTTAAATGTGAGCACATGTGAAGAGTCAGTCACAATGAGGAACTGGGGAAAATATGTCGGTAAGCAGATATCAATAGAGACATTAAGAAATCAGGAAAAGTATAAAGTGAGTGATAGGATTAGATATTTTCAACAGGGTTGAGTTTGAATATATAATCTAAGGAAGAAAAAAATATGTTGTCACAAATAGGATTGACATTTGAGAACATTAGGCAACATGTACATGGATGTTTTTAGTAATCCATGCTCACTTTCAATTTAGGCTTTGGTACAATCATATGTTTGACCTTTGCATTTTGGGTCCAGAATATTACTGTGATAAAATGTATATGTAGATTGGGTGACATAAGTATTTCTTATACCATTTCTGAGAGCAATATTTTGAAGATGTATAAATTATTATTGGCGGTACAAAGATTTGTACTCTGTGTCTATGAATATAGAATTAATGCATGAATTGACAATACTGTGAATAAATAATATAACTGTTTCCACTTTAAATAATGGATTGAATTGATATGTGAAAATATACACAAAAACTTATATTGATATACAATCATTCATTCCAACCAGTTACACATCTAATTGTATAATTGCGTTATGTTTTATTATAAAGATTGTGTGAGATTTGCTTCAAAAGTGATTATAGAAATCGAAAATAATGTGTTTGGAAAGAAGTCTCATTAAAAGACCAGTCAAGAAACCTGGAGGAATACATGTCTTCTGAAGCAGTAAGTGATTGAAAGAGAAACAAATGCCTATAAATTTGTGAATTTGTGGATGAAATATATATCCTATGATGTGCATGAACTGAAGAAATATTAACGAACCAATGTTGAATAAAAATGAACATCAAAATACACACCATGTCCCATAGGAATCTAATTGCATTGATGTTAAACTGGGTCAATTACTGTAGAAATATTAGTATTTGTATGCACATTCACTGAAGTTAGTTTTAAGTACTAGAAAACAAATATGTAGTTCAGGTAAATGAATACTTCTGAGAATAATCTTGTGAAATTTTTATTATAAATCCACATACATGAACATGAATGAATTTCGGTAGTGTATATAAGACACATATATTTCATATTTTGAAAAATCTTGAGAGTGTGTGTGTATATATATATATATATATATATATATATATATATATATATATATATATAAACACACACCCAAAACCCACACAGAGATATTAAAAAGTACCAATATATAAGCCAATCAATATTCATCATGAAAAATATAACATCCACAGATGCAAAATAATTTATTTTACTGAGCATGGATTTATGTACAATGTTGTTCTCCTAGGAAGCTCACACATAGGTTGAATTTTCAGTTCCAACTGCTTTTAGGAGGAGTGATCTTTTCTCACAATTTGTATCTCCAAGTCAGCCAAGTCACAAAAATGTACGTGTGATACCAGGTAGGATTCTATATGTGCATATAAAAATACATGTGCGGAATAGGCTACAGAGAAAGGGCATATAAAAATACATGTGCTGAATAGGCTACAGAGAAAGGGAGACAGGAATTCACGTATTTGTTAACTACAAAAACCCATGGTGAACTATTTTAATTAAAAATTGACTAGATTTATAACACCTACACTTTATCATGCAAAAGGCAAATCCAACTATACACCATGCCTCCTCTGAACTGTTTGTATTTCACTTCTGTTTGCATTATTTCTCTCCACCATATTAGGGTTAGTAGTCAGAGTCTAGTAGGGTATGGGTTAGTGTCAGGGATTCAGTATTTTGAATGTAAAATAGGAAAATGAATCAAATGTGTATGCAAATATGTGCTACACAAAATCTTCCTACTCTCATTCACAACAATACCTTGACACTATCTTTGCCCCAAGTAAGACAAAATAAAAGAAGAAGATTTAGAAAATCTGTGAATACATATCAGGAATGGAACATGGTTACGAGTTCACAATATTGGAGGTGGTAGAGGAGTTTCCAAAAGTAAGGGACAGGGTAAATACTGCACAAATATGGAGATCTGCCAGCCTAAAGACTTCTGGAGAACCTGCCTCTGAGGTTGGCCACTTGAAGTATATGTTGTAGTCAGGACCTATGGCTTCCTTTCTAGTGAGACCACCAAAGCTGGGTCTCCATCTATGTGACCTGCAGAACATGGTTTCTTATTTTCCAAAGAACGTGAGGCAGCAAGGCTAAATTCTCTCTTTGTAAGTAAACTCTTGCCACTGAAGGCTAAGTGTGGCCCCGTGTGGACTGTGAAGCCATTTGGTCATCCTCCACTTTTCATGGTGTCCTTGCTGCTGCACTGGGAGTTTGGTATTGGCTTCAGGAAATACAAGGAATTCAACTGGGTCACAGTGCTGGAGGGAGATCTGTCACGTGTTGTGCGTCAGGGTCTGCAGGAGAATGCACCAACCAGGCTTCTATCCCACATAGCTTGCCCCCTTGACCATATCAACCTGATTCTGAACATTGCCCTGAAACCTCTCCATTCAACAAGATGCCTTTACATACAAGGGTCTGCTGGCTGCACCATGTCAGTTACAAGCCTTTTGGCAGATCCACATGACCCCACCACAGAAGTTTTATCACAGACCTGCAAAACACTGCTCTAGGCCCACTACTCAGCAGACTTTAACTTATTTGCATCATTGTTCTACACCATTTTCATGAAACCCAGTCAATCAAGGCACTGTCTGGTACACTCATGATGAGCAACAGGAAATCCAAAGTGTATCCAGTGTCACCTGGTGATGGGAATTTCAAATTTTTATGATGTTTATCTAGCCATTTTTCAAGGATGAGGTTGGAGGCACTGTGGGATTTAATTCATTCTGGAAACATTAAAAGGTGAGAAAGCCCATTTCAATGAAAGATCTGGAGAACTCTCACAGGCAAGACTTCCCAAAGAGTGGCCAAAAGATCAAATGAAGCCAGGCCCATTGAGGTCTACAATGTGAGGTCCATGTGTGTTTTTACTCTCAACTATGGCTGTCAAGTCTTTCAGAATAAAATCATGTGATATTCTGGCTCAGATTCCCAGTGCTCTGTGGGAAGCCCCCCGGGCCTAGATCTCAGTTTCCAAAGGCCACTACCATGTGTGGCCTCCAAAAATCCCAACACAATTCATGGCAATACATCTCTGCAGTCATTTCCAGAACTCAGTCTCTAAGAAGACTCACACCAGAGTTCAAGCCAAGGTGGACCCAGTCATCTCTTCCATCAGCCAAACAAATGACCACAATTAAAACCAAAACACTCCCACATGGCTCTCAACTACTTCCACATAGACACTCATCATAACCTCTGGCTGGAAGTTTCCATGAGGGGTGCAGCTGAAGACAGTATCCAAAATATGCTCCCTACCCTCATTTGTCTAATGTCAGGGTGGCTTGACAACCTATCTGTGAACAAGGAGTGATCAATTAGGCCTGCCATTAATACTGCTCTGCTTCTCCAATTTGAGCCTTATGTCTGTGGGGTTTAGATTCTTTATGTGAATTGGAGTTATGAGAAAATTCAAGCACCTATGGGCTTGCCTCTGCAGGGCTTTGAAAAACTTTTTGAACCAAAGATACCTATTCTCACTTGATGGAAGTCAGGAACCTTACAGAGGAAGGCGAGAGACTTCATCCACAAGACTGCTCTTTTTCCATTTTGGTTTTGGATGCACACATGAGATCTTTCCTTAGATTCATCAGGTGGTGAGAATCTAAGTCACAGCCTCACACAGGGCCAAGAGGCTGATTCAGACACATCCCTTTCCACGGCAATTAAGCAAAGAGCCACAGGTGATGCTCATTATTTTCCATTAGACAACTGTTTTCTTCAGGTTTCACAAAGGGGTGGACTGAGGCAAAGACCTTCCAGACATTCAGGGCAACGAAACAATAGGTAAACAAAAGGCCCAAATCAGTGTTTCTCCACTGACACTTTACTGGTCACACTGATATCTGAGTTTTCTGAGTTCCTCTCCATTCCCTTCAGCTATCCAGTACAAGGCCATGTTATAGAGTTTGGAGGTGGTACATATCTTTTACACAAAACCATGAGCCTATTCTTGAGAGTGGCCAGAATTCAGGAAGAAAACAGGAACTTAGGAAGATAGCAGGTGTTGCCCATTCATAAGGAAAGCCGTAGTCCATTCATAAATTTGGCAGGATGAATGCTGAGAAGCTTTCTACTAGACAGAACAATTCCATTGATGCATTCTCTTTTCTAATGTCTATAACCACAGACACAGTGGAATACACAAACCCACAACCACACCCACAAAGGCAACTCTTTCCTCCAAGTTGGTCTGTGACTATCCAGAGTGTCCTCTGACTGGTGGGCCATACTATGTTCCCCAAAATTGCTTGTCCTGTCTCAAATCTGCTTTCCTTTGCTAACTCTGTGAAGTAGTCAGGAGTCAGCGGTGAGCCAATACCTGCTTTATCAGAAAAGAATTATCTTCAGAGCTTCCCTGGCATTTGGCCATCCTCACATCTGTAGGTAAGTGCCGCAGCCCGGCTGGCTGGGCAAAATAACCGGGGGGGTGACAAACAACTTGGGTAGACTGATGCAGCAGGAGTGGAAGCCAATTATTGTTGAATAAGAGCGGTATTTATACATTTTACACAGCCTATCTAATTAGCATGAAATAGATACAGCAGTCAAACAATAAGGAATCTCCACACTTAATGGTTCGCTTTTGTTACTTCACAAACCACTCCCTCTGGCATTTTGCCAGGTGCCATCCAGACTTTTTTTACAGACTCTAACATTTCTCTGGCAAAATAACAGGTGCCAATCTGACTTGTTTACAGACCTTAACAGGTAAGAAGAAAGACTGACTCTGTCTTTGGTAAATTCAAACAAGTGAGACCACTGGGACTGGGATTGGTAATGGCTCTGGGTGCCTGGCTTCCTGGATCCCAAGTTCAGAGACTTTCATCATCAAGGAAGTGAGGTGTGGTCACTTCTTTCAGGAACTGAATGAGGTAACTGCCTTGGCAACCACTTTGTCCTAACAGTTGCTTCCAAGGGTCCCATGAGATGGAGGCTACCCCTACTTCCTGTGACACTTTCATATGTTAGAATGGTATATCAACCATACGCACCTGGGAAGAGCTTTCCACACAGGCCTGGTTTGGTCTACTCTACATTAAGAAGAGTGAGGCTGATTCAGACACATTCCTTCATCCTACCAGGTTCTTTGCCATGGAGATGTCTTTTGCTCTCTCAGGTCCTTCATAGCTGCCTACATCTTCTCCAGAGATCATTTCTGCATGTACCTTTGATGTTCTCAGCAGGTGGAAGATCCCATACATTCCTGTATTGTAAGACCAACACTGTCGCTGCTCCTCAGTAAAGTTAGATTGAGGGAACAGTGTATGATTAGTGTTATTAACATGTTTGATATGGGTTAGGAACCATTCTGCTGGATGAATAATGGTATTGGGCACCTGTGATATTTATAAGAATATAGAGGTGAAATATATGTACGAAAACAGAAATCTAAGTAAGATTTGAAGCCCAGAACTTCATTTGTCCCTTGATTGGGATACTTAGCGTTGAATTACTTTCTGCACAGATGTTTCAGAAAAATCGATATACAATGGCATAGGACCTTTCACCTTGGATGATTGAATGTAGAAGAGAACATCCAGTCAAAAAGTGATAGTCGGTAGGATTAGGAAGATAGTCGGTAGGTTTAGGAAGAAGAATGAGTGTAGGATTTGGAACAAAAGTTCTTTAGAACTAGGGTATCGCTAAGAGAGTGAATGTAAATATCAGCACATGTGATGAGGAAGTCACAATGATTAACTGGGGAAAATATGTAGGAAAGCAGATATCAATAGAGACATTACAAAATCAGGCAAAGTATAAAGTGAGTGACAGGATTAGACATTTTCAACATGTTTGAGTTTGAATATATAATCTTTGGAAGAAACAAATATGTAGTCACCAATAGGATTTTCATTTGAGAGCATTAGGCAACCTGGACATGGATGTTTTTAGTAATCCATGTTCACTTTCCATTTAGGTTTTGTACAATCATAAGTGTGACCTTTGCTTTTTGTGTCCAGAATATTACTGTGATAAAATGTATATGGAGATCAGGTGACATGGGTATTTCTTCCACCATTTCTGGGAGCTATATATTGAGGACGTATAAATTAGTATTGGGGGTACAAAGAGGTGTACCTGTGTCTATGAATATAGAGATAATTCGTGAATAGACTGTACTGTGAATAAATATTATAACTGGTTCCAATTTAAATAATGGATTGAATTGATATCTGAAACTAAGTAAGAAATCTTATATTGATATACAACCATTCATTCCAACCAGTTATACATCTAATGGTAATATTAGTGTTATGGTTTATTGTGACGGGTTTGTGCGTTTTGCTTCAAATGTGATAATGGAAATCGAAAATAATGTTTTTGGGAAGAAGTCTCATGAAAAGAGCAGTTATGAAACATGGAGGAATACATGTGTTCTCAAGAAGGAAGTGATTGAAAGTGAAACAAATGCCTATAAATTTGAGAAATTTTGATGAAACATATATGCTATGATGTGCATAAACTGAAGATAGTAATGTACCAGTGTTGAATAAAAATGAACGTCAAAATACACATCATGTCTCATAGAGTCTACTTGCATTGATGTTCAACTGGGTCAGTTACTGTAGAAATATTAGGATTTGGGGGGGAATTAATAATACAATTTATTTTAGCACTAGCATGCCACAGAATGTAGAGGAAAGATCAATGGATTTTTAGTTATAGCACTAATAATCTAACATTTAGTGACTATTTTGGATAGTCTAGAAATTACATAAGGCTATGTAACATATTTTTTTTTATTTAACATTCATCAAAGCTTGGAATTTTCGTAATATTTCTTCTTTTTTCTTTTTTTATTTTTTCAGTTGTTGATTGACCTTCATTTTGTTTATTTGTATGTGGTGCTGAGAATAGAACCATGTGCCTCACACATGCTAGATAAGCATGTTACCTCTGAGCCACAAACCCAGCCCCTCCACTTCTATCTTAACATCATACACTCATGTCCCTCTTCTTTACTCACTTTCTTCCTCATTTTCCCCCTTCTCTCCCTTCCTTTTTGGTTTCCCCTCCATATCTATTTTTCTCTCATGTCATTACAAACAGTAGTATGCTATGAAATTTAAATTTAAGACTGTTTTTTATAGTCATTCTTTTTCTTGAGAAAATTTAAAAATTATAATCACCTGATAGATATATTACAATACATTTATTATACATATGTATCTATATTCATGCATATGCATTACATATATTATATATAAATATATATATATATATATATATATTTAAAAGTACTTTGATTTTCCTGTTAGAAATAATATAGACCAAGTCTTTCTTAATTCTCAATTCTTCCATAATTAACATCTTACAGTGAAAATCAAATAAACATATTTAAGTAAACAGGTATCATTCTTATTTATCAATACTGATAATTTAAAGTTTTATATCACATTAAGCTGTAATGTGGCATATTAACTCTTATGAATTAGAGAAATTTTATTTGAACAACCTATTATTTAAGGACCATATGCA
This sequence comes from Callospermophilus lateralis, assembly GCF_048772815.1. Lineage (NCBI taxonomy): Eukaryota > Metazoa > Chordata > Mammalia > Rodentia > Sciuridae > Callospermophilus > Callospermophilus lateralis. The sequence goes on from NW_027511091.1 coordinate 252,515, forward strand.
CTGACATTTTAAATGGCTTTCTTGTGATTTCAATTTCTATCAATTGTGTATTAATTGCCAAATACTTATTTTAGTACTTTTCATGTTCAAAATTGATATAAAGTCAATTGTTTAATTCTTCTTGTAAGTAGTTACTTATTACAGTAGGGATATTATTAATAATACTACATCTTTATAAGAAAAATGGTACAAATTTATTTTCATGCAAAATTAAGAATAATTGTATGCTCTAGATGTTTGATTGTTGATACATATAACAAAGAGCTTTTGATGAGTCTCTTCCCCAGTAAAACATAAAATGCAAAGATATAGTTAGGTTTGTATGTCCAAATAAAGATAAGAAAAAATACACATTATCAGCTAGAAACTATTAAATAAAAGATGAAAAGAACAATCCAACACATTGTACGAACTTGTCAGATGAGGTAGTATTCTGGAAGAATAGCCTAAGATTAGACCTTGTCCATGACAAAATATTCACGAAAAAAATGAAATATGAAAAGTGTAGAAAATGCTATGAATTTTTCATGAAGTTAGGTGAATTATCCTTTAATCTCAATTTATGTGCATTTTCTGGTAAAATAAATTTGTGATATTCACAAAACAAAGTTTCTGTATAGCAAAATGAATACATCTGAACCCATTTTTAGCTGATTTCTTCCCACTAAATTTTAAACCTTTATTTATTTATTTATTTTTATTGGTTGTTCAAAACATTACAAAGCTCAAGATATATCATCTTTCATACATTTGACTCAATTGGGTTATGAACTCCCATTTTTTCCCCAAATACGAATTGTAGAATCACATCGGTTACACATTCACATTTTTACATAATGGCATATTAGTGACTGTTGTATTCTGCTACCTTTCCTATCCCCTACTATCCACCCTCTCCTCCCCTCCCATCTTCCCTCTCTACCTCATCTGCTATTGTTCAATTCTCTCCATTGTTTCCCCCTCACTTCCCCTCACAACATCTTATGTGCAATTTTGTGTAACATTGAGCGTTTCCTACAATTTTCATAAGCTTTCCCTTCTCTCTCCCTTTCTCTCCCCCCATTCGTCTTTGTTTAATGTTAATCTTTTCCTCATGCTCTTCCTCCCTGTTCTGTTCTTATTTGCTCTCTTTATAACAGAGAAGACATTTGGCATTTGTTTTTTAAGGATTGGTTAGCTTCGCTTAGCATAATATGCTCTAATGCCATCCATTTCCCTGCAAATTCTATGATTTTGTCATTTTTTGTGCTGTGTAATACTCCATTGTGTATAGATGCAACATTTTTTTTTATCTATTAATCTATTGAAGGGCATCTAAGTTGGTTCCACAGTCTAGCTATTGTGAATTGTGCTGCTATGATCATTGATGTGGCAGTATCCTTATAGTACGCTATTTTAAGATCCTGAGAGAACATTCCAAGAAGGGTGATAGCTGGGTCAAATGGTGGATCCATTTCCAGCTTTTCCAGGAATATCCATACTTCTTTCAAAATTGGTCTCACCAATTTGCAGTCCCACCAGCAGTGTACAAGTGTATCGTTTTCCCCAAATCCTCGCCAACACTTATTGTTGTTTAACTTCATAATGGCTGCTGATCTTACTGGAGTCAGATGGTATCTTAGGGTGGTTTTGATTTGCATTTCTCAGACTGCTAGAGATGGTGAGCATTTTTTCATGTACTTGTTGATTGATTGTATGTCCTCCTCTGTGAAGTGTCTGTTTAGGTCCTTGGCCCATTTGTTGATTGGGTTATTTGTTATCTTATTGTTTAATATTTTGAGTTCTTTGTATATTTTGGATATTAGGGCTCTATCTGAAGTGTGAGGGGTAAAAATTTGTTCCCAGGATGTAGGCTCTCTATTTACCTCTCTTATTGTTTCTCTTCTTGAGAAAAAACTTTTTAGTTTAAGTAAGTCCCATTTGTTTATTCTTGTTATTAACTCTTGGGCTATTGATGTCTTATTAAAGAATTTGGAGCCCGACCCCACAGTATATAGATCATAGCCAACTTTTTCTTCTATGAGACGCAGTGTCTCTGATTTGATATCTAGCTCCTTGATCTATTTTGAGTTAACTTTTGTGCATGGTGAGAGAACGGGATTCAGTTTCATTTTGTTGCACATGGATTTCTAATTTTCCCTGCACCATTTGTTGAAGATGCTATCCTTCATCCATTGCATGTTTATAGCCACTTTATCAAATATAAGAAAGTTGTAATTTTGTGGATTGGTTTCTCTGTCCTCCATTCTATACCATTGGTCCACCTGCCTGTTTTGGTACCAGTACCACACTGTTTTTGTTACTCTTGCTTTGTAGTAAAGTTTGAACTCTAGTATCGCTATACCTCCCGATTCACACTTCCTGCTTAGAATTCCTTTTGCTATTCTGTGTCTTTTGTTTTTCCATATGAATTTCATGATTGCTTTATCATTTCTACAAGAAATGCCGTTGGGATTTTGATTGGCATTGCTTTAAACCTGTAGAGAACTTTGGGTAATTTCGCCATTTTGATGAATTTAGTTCTGCCTATCCATGAACAGGGTACATTTTTCCATCTTCTAAGATCTTTTTCTATCTCTCTCTTTAGGGTTCTGTGGTTTTCACCTCTTTTGTTAGGTTGATTTCCAAGTATCTTATTTTCTTTGAGGATATTTTGAATGGAGTGGTTTTCCTCATTTCCATTTCAGAAGTTTTGTTGCTGATATACAGAAATGCCTTTGATTTATGCGTGTTGGTTTTATATCCTTCATTTATTAACTCTAGGAGTTTCTTTGTAGACCCTTTTGGGTCTGTTAAATATATTACCATGTCATCCACAAATAGCGATAATTCAAGTTCTTCTTTTCCTATTTTTATGCCTTTAATTTCTTTTGTCTGTCTAATTGCTCTGGCTAGTATTTCAAGAACTAAATTGAATAGAAGTGGTGATAGAGGGCATCCCTGTCTTGTTCCAGATTTCAGAGGGAATGCCTTCAGTTTTCTCCATTTAGGATGATCCTAGCCTGAGGTTTAGCATATATAGCTTTTACAATGTTGAGGTAAGTTCCTGTTATCCCTAGTTTTTCTAGTGTTTCGAACATAAAGGGATGCTGAACTTTGTTGAATGTTTTACTACATCTATCGAGATGATCATATGGTTCTTGTCCTTAAGTCTATTGATGTGGTGAATAGCATTTATTGATTTCCGTATATTGAACCAGCCTTGCATTCCAGGGATGAATCCTACTTGATCATGGTGCACAACTATTTTGATATGTTTTTGTATTCAATTCACACGGATTTTATTGAGAATTTTTGCATCCAACTTCATTAGAGATATTGGTCTGTAGTTTTCTTTTTTGAAGTGTCTTTGTCTGGTTTTGGGATCAGGGTGATTTTGGACTCCGAGAATGAATTTGGAAGAGCTCCTTATTATTCCATTTCTTGATATAGCTTGAATAGTATTGGTATTAATTCTTCTTCGAAGGTTTTGTTGAACTCCGCTGTATACCCATCAGGTACAGGGCTTTTTTTGATTGGTAGTCTTTTGATGGCTTCTTCCATTTCTTTCTTTGTTTTTGGTCTGTTAAAATTGTGTGTGTCTTCTTGACTGAATATGGGCAGATCGTATGACTTAAAAAATTTATCGATATTATAACTATCTTCTATTTTATTGGAATATAGGATTTCAAAATACTTTCTAATTATCTTCTGTATTTGTGTACTGTCTGTTGTGATATTGCCTTTTTCATTCCGTATGTTAGTAATTTGAGTTCCCTCTCTTCTTCTCATCCTTAGCATGGCTAAGGGCCTGTAAATCTTATTTATTTTTTCAAAGAATCAACTTTTAGTTTTATCAATTTTTTCAATGTTTTTTTTTTGTTTGTTTGTTTCAGTTTCGTTGATTTCTGCTCCAATTTTAATTATTTCTTGTCTTCTACTACATTTGCTGTTGTTTTGCTCTTCCTTTTCTAGGTTTTTGATGTGTACTGTGAGTTTATTTATTTGTTGTTTTATTCTTTTTTTGAGGAAAGAACTCCAAGAAATGAATTTCCCTCTTAAAACTGCCTTCTTTGTGTCCCATAGATTCCAGTATGTTGTGTCTGTATTGTCATTTGATTCTAAGAATTTTTTTATCTCCTCCTTTATGTCTTCTGTAACCCATTGATCATTCAGTAGAATATTGTTCATTTTACATGTGATGTAGGATTTTTCCTTCCTTCTATTCTCATTGATTTCCAGTTTCATTCCATTATGATCAGATATGGTGCATGGTATTATCTCCACGCCTTTATATTTACTAAGAGTTGCCCAATGGCATAATATATGGTCTAACTTGGAGTAGGATCCATGTGCTGCTGAGAATAAAGTGTATCCACTTGATGATGGTTGATATATTCTATATATGTCGGTTAAGTCAAGGTTATTGATTGTGCTGTTGAATTCTATAGTTTCTTTATTCAGTTTTTTATAGAGGATCTGTCTAATGGCGAGAGTGGTGTGTTGAAGTCACCCATAATTATTGTGTTGTAGTCTATTTGACTCTTGAACTTGAGGTGAGTTTGTTTTATAAGCGTTGCAGCTCAATTGTTTGGTGCATACCAATTGATAATTGTTATGTCTTGTTGGTGGATGGTTCCTTTTAACAATATATAGTGTCCTACTTTATCCCTTTTGATTAACGTAGGTTTGAAGTTGATTTTATATGATATGAGTATGGCCACTCCTGCTTGCTTCCGAGGGCCATGTGAGTGGTAAGATTTTTCCCAACCTTTCACTTTCAGCCTGTGTATGTCTTTACCTATCAAAAGAGTCTCCTGAAGGCAGCATTTTGTTGGATTTATTTTTTTGATCCAGGTTACTAGCCTATGTCTCTTGATTGGTGAGTTTAGATTTTTAACATTTAAGGTTACAATTGAAATATGATTTATACTTCCAGTCATGTTTATTTATTTATTTATTTTAATTTGGGTAGTTTTTACTTTTTGGTTATTTTCTTACCCCTTTACTGAGATACCTCCCACTGTTAGTTTTGGGCACTATTTTTCAATTCCTCTTCTTGTAGTATTTTGCTCAAAATGCTTTGCAGTGCTGGTGTTCTGTCTGCGAATTCTTTTAGCTTTTGTTTATCAAGAAAGACTTAATTTCATTGTCAAATCTGAAGCTTAATTTTGTTGGATACAGTATTCTTGGTTGGAATCCATTATTTTTCAGTGTTTGAAATACATTGTTCAAAGATCTTCTCGCTTTCAAAGTCTGTGATGAAAAATCAATTGTTAACCTAATTGGTTTACCCCTGAATGTTACCTGCCTACTTTCTCTCGTAGCTTTTAATATTCTCTCCTTGTTCTGTATGTTGGCTATCTTCATAATTATATGTCTTGGAGTTTGTCTATTATGGTTTTGAATGTTTGAGGTCCTGTAGGCTTCCAGGATATGGCAATCCATTCCATCTTTCATCTCTGGGATGTTTTCTAGAATTATTTCATTTAATATGTTGTCCATTCCTTTGGTTTGAATCTCTATGCCTTCTTCTATCCCGATGACTCCCAATTTTGGTTTTTTTATGACATCCCATATCTCTTGAATAGTTGCTCATGGGATTTAAGCATGTTTTCTGTGTTGACTATATTATTTTCAAGTTGACAAACTTTGTCTTCATTATCTGATGTTCTGACTTCTACTTGATCTAGTCTATTTGAAATATTCTTGTTTGAGTTTTTAATTTGGTTTATAGTTTCCTGCATTTCTAGAATTACTGTATGATTTTTTAAAAGATCTCTATCTCCTGGTAAACCTTGTTCTTTGCCATTTGAATTTGGTTGTTTAATTCATTTTCAAAATATACTTTTATTTCTTGGACTTGCTGCCTCATGTCTTCTCTATTATTCCTTTCCATCTGAGTTAGGTATGACTTAAGTTTTTTCCCTATCCCTGTTTCTGATGCTTCTAGGTTCTCCTGTAGTATTAAGTTGTCCTTCATTGTTTCTACACCTTTTTTTCCCCTTGTTTTTTCATGATGTTCACGTTATTTTCTGGCTCTATTTGATTGCTGTGTTTCTGCTCTCTTCTATAGATTTGTTATGGGTTTATATATCTCTGTTTTCTCTCCTTTGTGTTGCTAGACTATGCCTGCTTAAGTGGATTTCGCTGTTCTGGAATTCTGACAGCCGAGCTCCAGTAATGTCACCTCTCTGCTGTGGTGGGCCCCAGGCTCCTTGCCGGAGTGTCCGAATTGGGGGGGTGGACTGGATTGTCTCTTGTTGGTTTCAGCTCCCGGTCGCTGGCATGCCGGCAGTCTCCAGCCACCCAGTAGCGCGGGCAGCGGATGGGCTGTCGCCGGCGGGTGGGTGATCTCTAGCCACACAGTTGCGCGTTCGGTCGTCGGCAGGCGAGCGTTCTCCAGCCATCAAGACATGCCGTCAGCAGGTGGGCTGGCGCCGGCAGGAAGGTGGTCTCCAGTTGCCCAGTCACACTGGCAGCGGTCTGGCGTTCTCCAGCCACCCAGTCAGGAGGGCCTGGCCTCTAGTCCCCTGGTTTATCCTGCTAGTCCTGATTTCTCCTGCTAGACCAGATTTCTCCTGAGTGATGCTTCTCGGCAGCTCAAACTGTTCTCCGGGTCTGCCGTTTGTTGGGTGGGGAGGGTGTCTATTGTGAACCCTGGAACTCTATTGTTTTAATATTTTCCGCTTGCCCCTCGCCCCGCACTGGCTAGACAAGTTTCATTTTTGCCGCTGATGGGAAGGGGAGATGAAGGTCAGGTGCCTCTAGTTTTCCCCCAGTCTTTATGCAGACTTGCTCTGATTATCCCTCCCCCAAAAGCCTAGGAGAGATTTTATGCGAATTTTCCTCTGTATGTGAGATGAGCTGAGAAACACACACCTGTTTTATTGTTGCAATCTGTCTGGGAGTGGTGGTGGTTACTTCAGCTCTCCAAGATGGTGGCTGCTGGTTTCCTTTGTGGAGTTTCCACTTTGGGGGATAGAAATGTACTGCTAACTTTCCCGTCTGAAATCCCAAATTCAGCTGGGGGCTCAGTGGATGCTCAGCCAGCAGGATTCCACAGAATCTGCAGCAACGTTTCTCCCTGCTTGCTGGTCGCTTCTCGGTGGTGCCTCACCATTTGTAGACACGGGGCAGGTAACGCGGATAAATCAGAATGGATCTCCGGTTGCACAAGTGGCTTGTGTTTGAGACTCAGTTACCGGACCTCGGTGGTGGAAATCATTCTTCTAGATTTCGGTAAACACCCATTTTCCTGTAAGATCCTAACAAGATAGTTTTTCATCATTCTAACTCGTTATTCACCTGCGCAGTGGCAGGGTACACTGGGTGTGATACACTGTCTTCACAGTCATCTTGCAATGCCGAAATATTAGGATATGGATGCACCATTTACTGAAAACTGTTTCAGTACTAGGAAAAAATATGTATTTCAGGTGGATGAATATTTCTGAGATTAATTTTTTAAAAAGTGGATTATAAATCCACATACATGAATACGAATGAATTTAGGGAGTGCATAATAAGACACAAATATTTCATATTTTGAAAAATCCGGAGAATATATATATATATATATATATATATATATACATATACACACACACAGAGACATTAAAAACTAGCAATATATATGTCAATTGAAATTCATCATGAAATACATATCATCCACAGACCCAAAAATATTCATATACTTAACATGGATTTATGTATAATGTTGTTCAACTAGGAGGCTTACCCATAGGTTGAATTTTCAGTTCCAACAGCATTTAGGAGGAGTGATCTCTTCTCAAAATTTGTATTTGCCAAGTCAGTCACCTCACAAAAATGTACGTGTGATACCAGGTACGATTCTATATGTGCATATAAAATTACATGTGCTGAATAGGCTACAGAGAAAGGGAGACAGGAATTTACATATTTGTTAACTTTCAAAACACACGGAGAACTATTTCAACAAAAAATTGACTAGATTTATAACTTCTAACCTATATAATGCAAAAGGCAATTCCAACTATACACCATGCCTCCTCTGAACTGCTTGTATTTCTATTCTGTTTGAGTTTTTATTCTCTATCATATTACGATTAGTAGTCAGAGTCTAGTAGGGTAGGGTTTAGAGTCAGGGATTCAGTATTTCGAATGGAAAATTGGAAAATGAATCCAATGTGTATGCAAATATGTGCTACACAAAATCTTCCCACTCCTCCAGAACAATGGCTTGACATTATCTTCGCCCCAAGTAAGACATAATTAGAGGAGAAGAGTTAGAAAATCAGTGAATACTTATCTGGAATGGAATATGCTAAGGAGTTCACTACCTTGGAGGTGGTAGAGGAGTTTTCAAAAGTAAGGGACAGGGTGAACACTCCACAAACATGGAGCTCTGCTGGCCTAAAGACTTTTTGAGAAATTGCCTCTGAGTTTGGTCACTTGAAACATATGTTGTTATCAGGAGCTTTAGCTTCCTTTGTAGTGAGATCATCAAAGCTGGGTCTGCACCTATGTGACCTGTAAAACATAGTTTCTTATTTTCCAATGAACATGAGGCAGCAGTCCTGAATTTGATCTTTGTAGGTAAACTGTGGCCACTGGGTTCTAAGTGTCTCCCTGTGTGGACTGTGAAGCCATTTGTTCATCCTCCAATTTTCATGGTGTTTCTTGCTGCTACAATGGGAGTTTGGTATTTGCTTCATGAAATACACGGAGTTCAACTGGGACACAGTGCAGGAGGGAGTTCTGTCACGTGTGGTATTTCAATTTCTGCAGGAGAATGCACCAACCATGCTTCTATATCACATAGCTTGCCCCATTGACGATAGCAAATCGATTCTGAACATTGCCCTGAAACCTCTCCAAATAACAAGATGCCTTTACTTAGAAGGGACTGCTGGCTGCATCATGTCAGTCACAAGCCATTTGGAAGCCAATGGCAGATCCACATGGCCCCACCACAGATGTTTTATCACACACCTGCCTACCACTGCTCTAGGCCCACTAATAATCAGGCTCCAACTTATTGGCATCTCTGTTTTACACAATTTTCATTAAAACCAGTCAATCAAGGCAGTGTCTGTTATACTCATGATCAGCAACAGGAAATCCAAAGGTTCTCCTGTGCCAGCTGGTCATGGAAATTTCAAAAATTTCATGGTATTTTTCTAGCCATATTTCAACAATGAAGGTGGAGGCACTGTGAGTTTCAGTTCATTCCAGAACCATTAATGTTGACGAAGCTCATTTCAATGAAAGCTCTGGAGAAATCTCACAGGCAATGCTTCCCAAAGAATGGCCAAAAGGTCAAATGAAGCCAGGCCCATTGAGTTCTACAATGTGATGTCCATGTGACTTTTGACTCTCAGCTACGGCTGCCAAGTCTTTCAGAAGAAAATTATGTGATATCTTGGCTGTGATTCCCAGTGCTCTGTTGAAAGCCACCCTGGGCCTTGATCTCAGTTTCCAAGGGCGACTCTCATGCATGGCCTTCTAAAATCCCAACACAATTAATGGCAATACTTTTCTGAGGTCAGTTCCAGAACTCAGTCTCTAAGGGGAAAAACACCAGAGTTCATGTCAAGGTGGACCCAGTCATCTCTTCCAATCACCACACTAACAACCACAATTAAAACCAAAACAATCCCACATGGCCCTCATGTTCTTTTATATAGACACTCATCATAACCTATCGCTGGAAATTTCCACGAGGGGCGAAGCCCAAGACAGTCTCCTAAATAATCTCTCTTGCCCCTAATTTGCCTAAATTCAGGGTGGCCTGGACACCATTCCTGTGAACCAGGAGTGTTCACATAGGCCTGCTGTTAATACTTCTCTGCTTCTCCAATTTGAGGCGTATTGACTGTGCAGTTTGGATTCTTTATGTGAATTGTAGTCACGGGAAAACTCAAGCAATTTAGGGATTTGAAGAAATGATTTGGCCCAATGGATCCCTATTCTAACTTGATGGAGGTCAGGAACCTTACAGAGAATGGGGAGAGACTTCATCCACAATAACTGCACTTTTGGCCATTTTTGTTTTGGATGCACACATGTGATGTTTCTTTAGATTCTTCAGGGGTTGAGAATCTAAGCCACGGCCTCACACAGGGCCAAGAGGCTGATTCAGACACTTCCATTTTCAAAGGAATTAAGCAAATATCCACAGGTGATGTCCATTCATTTCCATTTGAACCTGTTTTCTTCAGGCTTCACAAACGGATGTCTTGAGGCAAAGACCTTCCTGACATTCAGGGCAACAGAACAATAGGTAAGCAAAAGGCCCAAAGCAGGGTTTCTCCACTGAGACTATCATGGTCACACTTATATCTGAGTTTTCTGAGATGCTCGACATTCCCTTTAGCTATCCAGTACATGGCCATGTCACAGGGCTTGGAACTGCTACATATCTTGGACACAAAACCATGAGCCTATTCTGGAGAGTAGCCAGAATTCATGAAGAATGCAGGAATTTTGGAAGATACCACATGTTGCCCATCGATCAGGCAAGCTGAAATCCATTCATAAATTCGGCAGGATGAATGCTGGGAAGCTTTCTGCTAGACAGGAGACAACAATTGATGCATTCAGTTTTCTAATATCTAAAACCATGCACATAGTGGGATACACAGACATAGAAACACTTGCTTGCCAAACGACTTACTATAAACAGTTCACTCCAAACCAAACAAACCGCCTTTCCTACCTATTCTCAGAACATGAGACAAAACCACAAACCCACACCGACAACCACAGAGGCACCACCTTCTACAAAGTATGTCTGTGACTATCCAGAGTGTCTTCTGACTGGTGGGCCAACTTATGTTCCCCGGAAAACACCAACTCTGTGAACTTGTCAGGAGCCAGCGGTGAGCCACTATCTGCTTTCTCAGGAAAGGCCCCTCTTCTGAGTTTTCCTGGCAGTTGGCCATCCTCATATCTGTAGGTACCATGAAAGACTGACTCTATCCTTGGTAAATCCAAACAAGTGAGCCCACTGGGACTGGGACTGGGACAGGCTCTTGGTACCTTGCTTCCTGGATCCCAAGTACCGAGAGTTCCATGACCAAGGAAGTGAGGTGAGGTCACTTCCTTCAGGAACTGAATGAGGTCACTGCTTTGGCAACCACTTTGTCCTAACAGTTGCTTCCAAGGGTCCCATGAGATCGAGGCTTCTCCTACTTCCTGTGACACTTTCACAAGTTAGAATGGTATATGAACCATAGGCACCCAGGAACAGGTCTCCAAAAAGGACTGTTTGTGTCCATCTTCTCTACATTATGAACAGAGAGGCTGATTCAGACACAACCCTTCATCCTGACCAGGTTGTTTGCAATGGAAGATGACGTTTGCTCTCTCAGGTCCTTCATGGCTGCCTACATCTTCTCCAGGGATCACTTCTTCATGGACCTTTGAGTTTTACAACAGGTGGAAGATTCTCTACATTCCTGTATTGTAAGACCAACTTGGTCCCTGCTCTTCTGTAAAGTTAGATTGAGGGAACAGTGTATGGTTAGGGTTAATAACAGGTTTGATTTGGGTTAGGAATTATTCTAATTGATGAATAATGGTATTGGGAACCTGTGATATTTATAAGAATATATAGGTGAAATATAAGTATGAAAACAAAAATCTAGGTAAGATTTGAAGCCCAGAAGGGCATTGCGCTATTGATTGGGATACTTAGCTTTGATATACGTTCTGCACAGGTGTTTCAGATAAATCAATAATCAATGGCATAGGACCTTGTACCTTGGATGATTGAATGTAGAAGTGAACATCCACTAGAACAGGGATAGTCGGTAGGATTAGGAAGATATTCGATAAGTTTCAGAAGAAGACTGAGTACAGAATTTGGACCAAAAGTTCTTTAGCAATAGTGTATCGGGTAGAGAGTGAATGTAAATGTCAGCACACGTGAAGGGTCAGTCACAATGGTGAACTGGGGAAAATATTTAGGTAAGCAGACATCAATAGAGACATTAGGAAATCAGGCAAAGTATAAATTGAGTGATAGGATTAGACATTTGCAACAGGGTTGAGGTTCAAAATATAGTCTTAAGAAGAAACAAATATGTAGTCACCAATAGGATTGACATTTGAGAGCATTAGGCACACTGGACATGAATGTTTTCAGTAATCTATGCTCACTTTTCATTTAGGCTTTGATACAATCATAAGTGTGACCTCTTCTTTTTGTGTCCAGAATATTACTGTGATAAAATGTATATGTAGATTAGGTGACATGAGTATTTCTTCCACCATTTCTGGGAGCAACATTTTGAAGATGAAAAAATTAGTATTGGGGTTACAAATAGATTTACTCTGTGTCTATGAACATAGAGATAATTTATGAATAGACGATACTGTGATTAAATATTATAACTTGTTCCAACTTTAAATATTCGATTGAATTGATATCTGAAAATAAACAGAAAATCGTATATTTATATGCAATCATTCATTCCAACCAGAAATACATCTAATGGTAATATTAGGGTTATGGTTTATCATGAAGAGTGTGTCAGTTTTTCTTCAAAATGATTATGGAAATCGAAAAAAAAAGCGTTTGGAAAGAAGTCTCATGAAAAAACAATCATGTAACCTGGAGGAATACATGTGTTCTGAATCAGGAAATGATTGAAAGTGAATCAAAATCCTATAAATTATTGAAGTTGTTGATGAAATATATATCCTATGATGTGTATAAACTGAACAAATAGTAATGTACCAGTGTTGAATAAAATGAACTTCAACATAGACATCATATCCAAGAGGAATCTAGTTGCATTGATGTTAAACTGGGTCAGTTACTGTAGAAATATTAGGATTGTATGCACCACTCACTGAAGTTAGTTTTCAGTACTATAAAACAAATATGTAATTCAGGTGGATGAATATTTCTGAGAATAATATTGTGAAAAGTTGATTATAAATCCACATACATGAACATGAATGAATTTAGGTAGTATATGTAAGACACATATATTTCATATTTTGAAATATTTGGAGAGTGTATATATATATATATATATATATATATATATATATATATATATACACACCCACACACACACACACACAACACACACACCCAGGCAATAAAATGTAGCAATATATATGCCAATCGAAATTCATCATGAAGTATATATCATCCACAGATGCAAAAATATTTAATTTACTGAACATGGATTTATGTATAATGTTGTTCTACTAGGAGGCTCACCCATAGGTTGAATTTTCTGTTCCAACGGCGTTTAGGAGGAGTGATCTCTTCTCACAATTTGTATCTTCCAAGTCAGCCACCTCACAAGAATGTACATCTGATACCAGGTAGGATTCTATATGTGCATATAAAAATACATGTGCTGAATCGGCTACAGAGAAAGGGAGACAGGAATTCACATATTTGTTAACTTTAAAAACACATGGAGAACTATTTCAATTAAAAATTAACTAGATTTATAACACCTACCCTATATCATGCAAAAGGCAAGTGCAACTATACACCATGCCTCCTCTGAACTGCTTGTATTTCTATTCTGTTTGGGTTATTTTTCTCCATCATATTAGGATTTGTCATCAGAGTCTAGGAGGGTATGGGTTAGTGTCAGATGGCCCGGCTGGCAGGACACATCAACTTGGGTGTCGATCCTAGTTGGGGAGGAATGAAGGGACAAGAGACACGAGAGATGACAGCAAGACAGGAGTTCTGATCATGCTGCAAACTTTTATTATTCTCAGAGGGTATTTATATGCTGCGGATGGGTAAGCTCTCTTATCGGCAGTTGCTGGATGTCTTCACAGGGTGAGATAACCTCAGGATGTTTCAGGTAGACAGATGGTAGCCGGATGTCAAAAGGAGATAGATGGCTGTGGGATGTCTCCCAGGCAGGTTGTGTCCCAGGGGGATGTTACTTGTGTCAGTCTATTTTTTGAAGGAGAACTTCCTTCTAGCCCCTGAAATCTCCCCTTTTGTTATATAAAATATTCGACCATACCTTACAGGCCATGGATTTAGGGGGTGATAGTGGCTCTGTTTCTCTAGAATGCCTTAGAATATCTCCTGATTTGAGCGAGCATCTTTCCTAGGAGATTTCGTGTTGGCTTTGGCATGTTTTTGGAGGAGACGTCTTTGAGGGGATAGCATGCCAACCGCCATGCACCAGAGCGTGTCATTCAGAGGTCTTGTGTTAGGGGATCCGTGGATCCATCCTCCTGCAGTCCTTCCTGGACCCTCCGTTATTATGGCCTAACGTGCTCATTCCAAGGGTGTGTCCTCCCCCAAGCGGAGGGGCCCATGGAGAACGAACCCTTATTGCAAGGGTAGAAGATGGTTGCTCAGAGCTGTTACTTATAGTTTTCTGTAAGAAAGAGAGATCTGTGGGGATGTAAACTTAATAAGCCTGTGAGAAGGGTTGAACATTCTTTTAAATGTTGGCAGTGCTGTCTTCCATCTCCAGACCATGATAGTGGACCTGTATGGGCTTAGAAACCAAAATATTAATCTGTTCTTTAATAAATTGTACCAGCCTCTTTATAATGCAGGGGCCTATGGACACCATTAAAAGTAAACCCAACAAAGGGACTAATAGGGGAAGAAGGTAGGGTAGAAATCCATTATGCCCAATCCAGAGGGGATTTTCAAATAGTTCCCTTTGTCTCTTTTCTGGATCTTCTTGAAGCTGCTTAATTTTAATGCGTACTATGCCTGATTTATTGGCATAAAAGCAGCATCGTTCCCCTAAGGCTAAGCAAATACCTCCCTGGTTAGCTGTCAGCAAATCTAAGCCCCGTCTGTTTTGAAGGAACACTTCTGCCAGGGAATTTATTTGGTCCTGCAAATCTTTAAAGGTTCCTGATAAAGTTTGTACATAATTTATAAGTTGTTGAGACAGGCGATGGTAAGAGTGAATAGCCGTGCCTAAGCCACTGTACCTGTGCCCACAGCAGCTGTTATTCCAAGGCTGGCAATGAGTGGTAAAGCCTGTATTGCCCACCTATGTCTTTTGACTAAAGTGTCTAGGCTAGAAATTGGTATAGGTTCATCTCCTGGGACAATAGTTATATCAGGGAGTAATAAAGCAAGAACACAACCAATGGTCCAATTCGCTGGAAGCGTGGGAAGGCCGAGTTTCCTCCACACATAAAAACTGTGCCATTGGAGGAACAAAGAGATGGGGTGGGTGAGGAATAATTTTATACTGTTGAGCAATTTCCAAAGGAAGTAAGTCGAACATCAGTATCATAGGTATTATTCTGCATCGCGCCTAAAAGAAATAATGTAAAAGTGCCTATAGGCTGTACTTTAAAGGGAAATCCGGGTTGGCATGTATTATCATTGTCCATGATAGAATTAATAGGAACTGCCATAGGCATGATTGCCCCTGCTGTCATGCAGAGCCAGCAATCACCAGCAAGGGTGGGGTTCGAATTATTAAGCTAGGAGAATGTAGTTTGCAAAATATCTAATGTATTGGTATCTAAACCTGGGAACTGGGATTTAGGCTACATTAAGGGATGATATGTGAGCTCAGGGATTTGGGGTTTCAAAAGTTTGATTATCTGAGGATGCTTGACAGAATAAGTGGGTCCTCCACCATCAGAGACCCCTGTAGGGGCCTTAATGGGCCAGTAGGAACCTTTTCCGACAGTGCCTTGGCACCCAGCTGACTGTAGCTTGGTGTATTTGCCATCTCCTCCATGGTCAAAGAGAATGGGGGTATAATGAATAGTGGTCCCCCTGCTGCATGAGTTTTAGTTAGGGAGGCTTCAAAAAATTGTTCTCCCTGTTTATTAACACAAAGTGAAGCTGACACATTACAAGAGACATGCATCGCCTGGGTATGCGTACAAGTTGCAGAACAATTTTGGAGAGCTTTACTTGTACTAGGGGGAAAAATCTTTGGCTTGTTAACACATACCCATTTAGGCTGATGAACTCCTCCGAGATTATGGTCAACCTTGGCACGGAGGTAAGTCACCTTAGTCATGCAGTCAGCAGTCTGGGTCCAACTAGTGGGAGCCTCAGTCCAAAATCCTCCTTTGCATTCACGGGGGGGGGGCAAAAAGGTACTCCATGATGTTGGAAATTGGAGGTCCAAGGTCTCCGTGTTCAAACCTGTTCAGCAGAAGTGCCTTAAGCAGGATCCTCGCACAGATTGTTGGCTGTATCTGAAATGGAGGAAAATTTGTCCTGAGGGGGAGGGCCTCCGTCCCTGGGTTGAGGTAAGTAATTTACCTGTTTAACCAGGCATTCTGGTAACCATCTTGGGGATGCTTGCTCTTGGTCCAAAACACAAGCTGAGCCTCATCCCCTGATGAGGATAGGATCTGGGCGTTTTCATTTATTTGTAATGGGATTGCACCACATAACAGGCGAGCGAACAGAATTGGACGAAGGATGCCAGTGTCTGTCTGTGGCCAAATGGCCTTCACTGTCTAAGGTAAGAAAAATAAGGGCAAATAATGCATGGTTAAGGCAATCCCTGGGAGTGGTAAATACAAGGGCGGAAGCCTTAAGACGGGATAGCCAAGTCTTTAAGCTAAGCTGGGCAAGTTCCACATGCCTTGGCCCTGAGAGTTGTATGGAATTTCAGTAGTATGACAAAATTGCAAGGTAGCACAAAACTGTTTAAACTTGGCACTGGTATATGCAGGACATTTATCTGTTTTAATATGTATTGGTTTACCCATTACGAAAAAGGCTGAAACAAGATGAGAAAGGACATCTTTGGTAGCCTCTCCAGAATGTGGTGATGCAAAACTAAAGCCGCTGAAGGTATCTATAGAAACGTATATATATTTGGTTTTTCAAAATTCAGGAAAATGAATAACATCCATTTGCTAAACCTGATTGGGCTGTAATCCTCGGGGGTTAACTCCCAAGTGTTGAATGGGGAGGGAGACAGTGCAACCAGGGCATGCTTTTACTATTTCTCATGCATGTTGCCTGGTAATTTTCCAAAGTAATCGATGGCTCTGGGAATTTAGATGGTGAAGATTTTGTAACTCCATGGCCTTTTGAATGGAGCCAACAAAAATTGGAAAGATGGAACGTGTTGCTGCATCAGCTTGGGCATTACCTTGTGTTAGAGGGCTCAGAAGGTCAGAGTGTGTCATGATGTGTCCTAAGGAAAATGCATGTTTTCTGGCCTGAATTAGCTGCTGAAGCTGGTGAAACAGAAAGGGGGAATTGGAAGAAGCCATAATGGTGGGTGAAATCTCCAGCAGGGGCACAGAAAGAGCAATGTAGGCACTGTCTGTATAAATATTAACAAGATTATCAAAAAAACTTTATGAAAACTTGTGTTATGGTGAACAATTCCACAAACTGAGCTGACTGATAGACAGTATCAAAGGTGGTAGGCTTGTTATTGACAACAAAGACTGCACGGCCATTACTGGAACCATCTGTAAAGACAGTAAGTTCTTGAGGAATGGGAGCCTTTTGAGTAATTTTGGGAAAAATAAATGAATGTAACTGGACAAAATTTAAAACGGGGTCATTGGGGATGTGGTTATGAATTGTTCCCAAAAAGCCTGATAGGGCAATACCCCATTGATCCATGTCTCTAGTAAAAATTGTAGTAAGGGTTTGGTCCTTAGTATATGGAATTAAAATATTATCAGGGTCTTTGCCAAAATGTTGTCGAGAAAGCAAACGACCTTTAAAAATAAGAGAAGCTACCTGAGCAAGATAAACAGTAATAACCTTGGAGGATGTGGTGGATACAAGGACCAAAAGCAAGGGGCAGCCTTTATTTTTAAAATGTGGATCTCGCTGCCAAAATATTCCTGTGGGTGTATGAGGAGTGTGGAAAATAACCAGAACCAGAGGAAGGTTATAAGAAATTTGTGTAACAAACTTTTGGGCAATGGCTTCTGTGGCTTGGTTTAATGCATGTCATGCCTCGGGAGTAAGCTTTTGAGGGGAGGAGGGGTGGGAATCACCTATCAAAATATCATTAAGGGGCAAAAGTACACAAGTGGGTAATTTTAAATATGTTCCTAGCAATTGAATATCCCCCAGTAATATTTGAAAATCATTAAGTGTGTGAAGATGGTAAACACATAGTTGTATTTTAGGAATTTGGATCTGATTATCTTGAAGTTTAAGGCCCAAATAGGTATAAGGGTCCTGTGTTTGAAACTTATCTGGAGCTATCTGTAGTCCCAAGGTAGTGAGGTTTTGTAAAAGTCCAAGTAACAATTATTAAGGTCATGGGTATTAGGTGCAGCAATTAACAAATCATCCATATAATGTAAAATATAATTTTGTGCTCATCGCTCTCTCACAGGGTCTACTGCTTGAGCAACGTGTTTTTGGCAAAGACTAGAGCTGTTGGCCATACCTTGGGGAAGAACCTTCCATTGAAATCTCTGCATAGGGCCCTGAAAATTAATGTGAGGGAGACTAAAGGCAAAATAGGGTCTATCCTCAGGATGTAAAAAGATGGTAAAAAAGCAATCTTTTAAGTCAATAACCATTTTACAATAGTTTTTTGGAATCGCCACTGGTGTGGGAATGCCTGGCTGTAGTGCTCCCATCGGGCGCATAACTTTATTAATGGCACACAAATATTGTAAAAGGCACCACTTGCCTGATTTTTTCTTGATAATAAAAATATGAGTAATCCATGATGAGGTTGAGGGCTTTACATGGCCGGCTGCAAGCTGTTCCTGCACTAACGTGGAGGCAGCCTCCAATTTTTCTTGGGTAAGGGGCCACTGATCCACCAACACAGGAGTCTGAGTCTCCCAAATAATTTTATCTGCATGGGGTACAGGAGGGTCAGGGACTGACACTAAAAATCTGAATACACAAGTCCACATGTATTTGTTTTTGTATGGGTTGTATAGCCTCCACCAGTCCTTGTTTCAGTATCCCCAGGCCTGTACCAGGAACAAAATTCATAGGAAGCATTTGATGAGTCACCATGGAATTGGGACTGGCGAGAATAACTTCCAATAACTCAAAATATCTCCTCCCTATACGTTAACAGGGAGGTCAGAATCAACGAAAGGAGTGACAGTTGACTTATTACCATCTTTATCAGTGCAGCTAATAGACCTAGAGCTGACCAGAGGATTTTTTTATTTTCCTATCCCTTTAAGGTCAGTCAAGGATGGAGTGAGGGGCTAACCTGATGGCTTGTATTTTTGAGAAATAATTGTGGCATCAGCTCCAATATCTAGAACTCCTTGGAATTCCTTTCCTTCAGTAAGTAAGGTAAGGGTGGGTCTATTGTGAGAAATGGGCTGAACCCAATACACATCAGAGAAGCCCAAGAAGGCAGTCCCCCGAGGTAGGTTTGGGTTTTGGAAATGCCTCCTGAATCCAAGGGAAGGAGAATTAATTGTGCAAGTCTTGTTCCTGCTGGGATGGCGGCAACTCCATTAATAGCAGTGGCCAGTATTTTTATTTCTCCAGTGAAATCATTATCATTAATGCCAACGAAGACCTGAACACCTTGTATGGTAGTGGAGGCTCTTCCAAGATTAAGGGCACATGTATGAGATGGAGGGGGACCCATAATTTCATTGGGTATTATCTGGGGCCCTTGCATTGGGTCTAATATTGTATTTGTGGCAGCACAGAGGTCCAATTTTGTGCTGCCTGGGGTGGCTAGTTGGAGGGAGGCAATTGTGGAGAAGGATTTTGTGGTAGGTTGGGAGTTTAGGAGGGAACAAACTTTATTGCTCCTGTGTTTGTCGTGGGGGATGTTGTGGCCGGGGGCTGGCCCCGCAGGGAGTTTCCCGAGAAGTAGGAAGAAATAGGCTGTGTGAGGGCATTTGTCTTAGATCTACACTCACTGGCCCAGTGATGACCTTTACCACTTCTATGGAAAAGGGTAGCTGGGGGCGGTTAAGCCCCAGTTTGAGGAGACGCTATTCCTAGGCTTTGTTTGCCTGTGGGACACTCACATGCAAAATGGCCAGGTTGTTTACAAGTAAAGCAAGTACGTGAGCCAGGATTGTGAAAGGCCTTGGTAAAGGCGGTCCCTAAAGCCAGACCCATGGCATGGGCTGCACCCACGTCTGCACAGAGTCTAATAACTTCAGAAAGTTTCCCTTTATCCTTATGTGGTTGAAGAACATTCTGACATGCTGGGTTAGCATTTTCAAAGGCAAGATGTTTTACATAGGTGCTTTCACCTTCGCTTGGTAAATCCTATAGGCTGTGGCACGGTCCTGAGAGGTCGCGGGTGTTCTGAATGGTAGAGAGCTGCTTCCTTCTCCAAGATAGCGTCCTCCCCAGGGGTCAATGTGTCTCTGGGATTTAAAACTGGATAAAGGTGGTTTTTAATCATTGGAGCCTTATTAATTAGGGTCGTATTTTGAGGGGGACCAGGAAGGTTCTCAGGGTCCTGGGAAGACTGAGATGGTTCTATGTCTATACTAATGATGGGCATGCAGAGGGGGGACGAGAGGTCTTTTGCATAATCTCTTCCCCAATCCTGACAAGTTGTAAGGTACCATTGTCAAAGCGAAAACTTTTAAGAATTTCATTAATTAAGTTCCAGTAAGAAAAGGTGGGAACTGGCATTTTTTTCTGGGCCAAATGATTCATAATAATCTTTTAAACAGTCTCCTACTCTAAGCCATTTTTGCCATCAATGGTCCCTTCAAGAGGAAACCATGGACACAATTCTCCTATGTATGAAAAGAAAAATTTTAAGTCCTTTTTCTTAACATGTGCCCCTCATGTCTTGAAGGACTCCTTGAGGCCTGAAATAAACAAATCATGTGACGATACTGCTTGTCACATGGTGCGTCACTCACCGTGCATCATCCCCACCTTCCTCCTGGATATGTCTCCGGGTGGTGTCTGCTGAGGCGATCGTGAGCTCCTCTTGACCAAGTCTTCCAGGAGGAAGGGGTTCCCCCTCAGTCAAAGGCTTGAGCCCCAGTCGGTGGGCACCAGATGTCCCGGCCGGCAGGACACATCAACGTGGTCAGCGAACCTAGATGGGGAGGAATGAAGGGACAAGAGGCATGAGAGATGAGAGCAACACAGGAGTTCTGATCAAGCTGCAAAATTTTATTGTTCACACATGGGTATTAATATGCTGGATATGGGAAAGCTCTCTTATCAGCAGTTCCTGGATGTCTTCACAAGGTGAGATAACTTCAGGATGTTTCTGGAAGAAAGATGGCCACAGGATGTCTCAGGGACATATATGGCTACAGGATGTCTTCCAGACAGGATGTCTCCTGGGGGCTGTTTCTTGTAAGTGTCAGGCTGTTCTTTGAAGAAGAATTCCTTCTACCCCTGACAGTCAGGGATTCAGTATTTCGAATGGAAAATTCGAAAATGAATCCAATGTGTAGGCAAATATGTGCTACCCAAAAATCTTCCCACTCTCATTCAGAACAATGCCTTGACATTTCCTTCACTCCAAGTAAGACATAATTAGAGGAGAAGAGTTAGAAATCTGTGAATACATATCGGTAATGGAAAATGCTCAGGAGTTCACAACCTTCGAGGTTGTAGAGGAGTTTCCAAAAGTAAAGGACAGGGTAAAAACTCCAAAAACATGGAGCTCTGCTGGCCTAAAGACTTCTTGAGAAACTGCCTCTGAGATTGGGCACCTGAAATATATGTTGATGACAGGAGCTTTAGCTTCCTTTGTAGTGAGACCATCAAAGCTGGGTCTGCATCTATATGACCTGGAGGACATGGTTTCTTTTTTTCCTATGAACATGAAGCAGTAGGGCTGAATTCTCTCTTTATAGGTAAACTGTTGCCACTGGGGGCTAAGTGTCTTGCAGTGTGGACTGTGAAGCCATTTGGTCATCCTCCACTTTTCGTGGTGTTTCTTGCAGCTGCACTGGGAGTTTGGTATTTGCTTCACAAAATACGAGAAGTTCAACTGGGACACAGTGATGGAGGGAGTTCTGTCATGTGTGGTGGGTAAGGGTCTGCAGGAGAATGCACCAACCTGGCTTATATCCCACATAGCTTGCCCCCTTGACCACAGCAATCTGATTCTAAACATTGCCCTTCAACCTGTCCATATAACAAGATGCCTTTACATACAAGGGTATGGGG
The DNA here is from genome assembly GCF_048772815.1 of Callospermophilus lateralis. NCBI lineage: Eukaryota > Metazoa > Chordata > Mammalia > Rodentia > Sciuridae > Callospermophilus > Callospermophilus lateralis. Next base: position 274,545 of record NW_027511091.1, read on the forward strand.
GCTGCACTATATCAGTCACAAGGCATTTGAAAGCCAATGGCATATCCACATCAGCCCACCACAGATGTTTTAACACACACCTGCACACCACTGCTCTAGGCCGACTACTCATCAGGCTCCAAGTTACTGGCATCTCTGTTCTACACCATTTTCATGAAACCCAGTCAATCAAGGCACTGTCTGGTACATTCATGATCAGTAATAGGACACCTAAAGGTTCTCCAGTGCCACCAGGTGATGGGAATTTCCAAACTTTAATGATATTTATCTAGGCATTTTTCATGGATGAAGTTGAAGGCACTGTGGGTTTCAATTTATTCAGGAACCATTAAATGGAGAAGAAGCTCATTTCAATGAAAGCTCTGGAGAATTCTAACAGGCAAGGCTTCCCAAAGACAGGCTAAAAGGTCACATTAAGCCAGGCATTTGAGGTCTACAATGTGAGGTCCATGTGTGTTTTGACTTGCAACGATGGCTGCCAAGTCTTTAAGAATAAAATCATGTGATGTCCTTCCTGAGATTTCCAGTGCTCTTCGGAAAGCCTCCCTGGGCCTAGATCTCAGTTTCCAAGGGCGACTCTCATGCGTGGCCTCCTAAAATCCCAACACAATACATGACAATACTTCTTTGAGGTCAGTTCCAGAACTCAGTCTCTAAGGGGAATCACATAAGGGTTCAAGCCCAGGTGGACATAGCCATGTCTTCCAACGGCCACAAAAATGACCACAATTAAAACCAAAACACTCCCACATGACACACCTGATGCAAAGACCTTCCTGACTTTCAGGGCAACAGAAGAATCGGTAAGCAAAATGTCCAAAGCAGGGTTTTTCCAATGAGGCATTCCTGGTCTCACTGATATCTGAGCTTTCTGAGATGCTCGCCATTCCCTTCAGCTATCCAGTACATGGCCATGTCACAGAGATTTGAGGTGGTACATATATTTGACACAAAACTATGAGCCTATTCTGGAGAGTGCACACAATTCAGGAAGAAAACAGGAACTTAAGAAGTTAGCAGGTGTTCCCCATCGATAAGTCATGCCGCAGTCCATTCATGAATTGTGCAGGATGAAAGCTGAGAAGCTTTCTACTAGACAGGACTCACCAATTGATGCATTTTCTTTTCTAATGTCTACAACCAGGGACACAGTGGTATAAACAGACATAGAAACACTCGCCTTGTCAAATGACTTACTAGAAACAGTTCCCTCCAAACCAAACTAACCGCCATTCCTACCTATTCTCAGAATATGAGACAAAACCACAAACCCACACCCACACCCACAAAGACACCTCCTTCCCCCATGTAGGTCTGTGACTATCCGGAGTGTCCTCTGACTGGTGGGCCATACTATGTTCCAATGAAATGGCCTGTCCTGTCTCAGATCTGGTCTCCTTGGCCAACTCTGTGAAGTTGTCAGGAGCCAGCAGTGAGCCACTACCTACTTTCTCAGGAAAAGCCCCTCTTCAGAGCTTTCCTGGTTTTGGCCGTCCTCACATCAGTAGGTAGCAAGAATGACTGACTCTGTCCTTGGTAAGTCCAAACAAGTGAGACCACTAAGACTGGGACTGCCTCTTGGTGCCTGGCTTCTTGGATACCAAGTTCAGAGAGTTCCATCAACAAAGAAGTGAAGTGAGGTCACTTCCTTAAGGAACTGAATCAGATCACTGCCTTGGTAACCACTTTGTCCTAACAGTTGCTTCCAAGACTACCATGAGATGGAGGCTGCCCCTACTTTCTGTGACACTTTCACAAGGTAGAATGGTATATCAACCATAGGCACCTAGGAACAGCTCTCCACACCAACCTGGTTTGGTCCATCTTCTCTACATTAAGAAGAGAGAGGCTGATTCATAAACAACCCTTCATCCTGACCAGGTTGTTTTCCATGGAAGCTGACTTTTGCTCTCTCAGGTCCTTCATAGTTGTCTACATCTTCTCCAGGGATCATTTCTGCATGGACCTTGAGGTTCTCAGGAGGTGGAAGATCCCCTACATTCCTGTATTGTAAGACCAACTCTGTCCCTGCTCTTCTGTAAAGTTAGATTGAGGGAACAGTGTATGGTTAGGGTTAATAATATGTTCAATTTGAATTAGGAATCATTCTGCTGGATGAATAATGGTACTGGGAACCTGCGACATTTATAAGTATATATAGGTGAAATATATGTATGAAAACAGAAATCTAAGTAAGATTTGAAGCGCAGAATGGGGATGGGCCCTTGATTGTGATACTTAGCGTTGAATTATGTTCTGCACAGATGTCTGAGATAGATCGATATACAATGGCATTAGACCCTGTACCTTGGATTATTGAATGTATAAGAGAACATCCAGTCAAAAAGGGATAATGGGTAGGATTAGGAAGATAGTCAGTAGGTTTAAGAAGAAGAGTGAGTATAGGATTGGGAACAAAAGTTCCTTAGCAATAGGGTTTGGATTAGAGTGTGAATGTAAGTGTCAGCACAATTGAAGAGTCAGTCACAATGATGAACTGCGGAAAGTATGTAGGAAAGCTGATATAAATAGAGACATTATGAAATCAGGAAAAGTATAAAGTGAGAGATAGGATTAGATATTTTCAACAGGGTTGAGTTTGAATATATAATCTTAGCAAGAAACAAATATGTTGTCACAAATAGGATTGAATTTTGAGAGCATTAGCCAAACTTGATATGGATGGTTTTAGTAATCCATGTTCACTTTACATTTAGGCTTTCGTGCAAACATAAGTGTGACCATTTCTTTTTGTGTCCAGAATATTACTCTGATAAAATGTATATGTAGATCAGATGACATGAGTATTTCTTCCACCATTACTGGGAGCAAAATTTTGAAGACGTATAAATTAGTATTGGGTTTACAAAGAGGTGTACTCTGTGTCTATGAATATAGAGACAATGCATGAATAGACAATAGTGTGAATAAATAATATAACTGGTTCCACTTTAAATAATGGATTGATTTGATATCTGAAAATATATAAGAAATCTTATATTGATATACAATCATTCATTCCAACCAGTTATACATCTAATATTAATATTAGGGTTATACTTTATCATGAAGGGTGTGTGAGTTTTGCTTCAAATTTGATTATGGAAATCGAAAATAATATGTTTGGAATGAAGTCTCATGAAAAAACCAGTCAAGAAACATGGAGGATTACATGTGTTCTAAAGCAGAAAATGATTGAAAGTGAAAAAAATGCCTATAATTTTGCTAACGTATGGATGAAATATATATCCTATAATGTGCATAAACTGAAGAAATTGTAACGTACCAGTGGTGAATAAAAATGAACATCAAAATACACATCATGTCCCATAGGAATCTACTTGCATTGATGACAAACTGGATCAATTATTGTAGAAATATTAGGATTTGTATCCACCATTCACTGAAGTTATTTTTCATTTCTAGGAAAAAATATGTATTTCAGGTGGATGAATATTTCCGTGAATAATCTTGTGAAATGTTAACTCTAAATCCACATACATGAATATGAATGAATTTAGGGAGTGTATAATAAGACACATATATTTTATATTTTAAAAAAATTTAGTATGTGTGTGTGTATATATATATATATATATATATATATATATATATATACACACACACACACACACACACACACACACACACAGAGACATTAAAAATTAGTAATACATATGCCAATCGAAATTCACCATGAAATATATATCATCCACAGATCCAAAAATATTCATTTTACTGAACATGGATTTATGTATAATGTTGTTCAACTAGGAAGCTCACCCATAGTTTGAAATTTCAGTTTCAACAGCGTTTAGGCGGAGTGATCTATTCTCACAATTTCTATCTGCCAAGTCAGCCACCTCACAAGAGTGTACCTGTAGTACCAGGTAGAATTCTATATGTGCATATAAAAATACATGTGCTGAATAGGCTACAGAGAAAGGGAGAGAGGAATTCACATATTTGTTTACTTTAAGTACCCATGGAACTATTTCAATTAAAAATTAACTTGAATTATAACACCTACACTTTATCATGCAAAAGCCAAGTCTAACTATACACCATGCCTCCTCTGAAATGCTTGCATTTCTATTCTGTTTGGGTTATTTTACTCCATCATATTAGGATTAGTAGTAAGAGTCTATTAGGGTATGGGTTAGTGTCAGTTATTCAGTATTTCAAATGGAAAATAGGAAAATAAATCCAATGTGTATGCAAATATGTGCTACAAAAAATTCCCACTATCATCCAGAACAATGCCTTGACAATATCTTCGCCCCTAGTAAGACACAATTAGAGAAGAAGAGTTAGAAAATCTGTGAATACATACCTGGAATGGAAAATGTTCAGGAGTTCACAACCTTGGAGGTGGTAGAGGAGTTTCCAAAAGTAAGGGACAGTGTAAACACTCCACAAACATGGAGCTATGCTGGCATTAAGACTTCTTGAGAAACTGCCTCTGAGGTTGGACACTTGAAAAATATGTTGTTGTCAGGAGCTTTAGCTCCCTGTGTACGGAGACCATCAAAGCTGGGTCTGCATCTATGTGACCTGGAGGATATGGTTTCTTATTTTCTAATGAACATGATGAAGCAGTGATGAATTCTCTCTTTGTAGATAAACTGTGGCCACTGGGGGCTAAGTGTCTCCCTGTGTGGACTTTGAAGCCATTTGGTCATTCTCCAATTTTCGTGGTGTTTCTTGCTGCTGCACTGGGTGTTTTGTATTTGCTTCACAACATACAAGGATTTCAAATGGGTCACAGTGCTGGTGGGAGTCCTGTAAGGTGTGGTGGGTCAGGGACTTCAGGAGAATGCACCAACCAGGCTTCTATCCCACATTTCTTGCTCCCTTGACCATAGCAACCTGATTCTGAACATTGCCCTGAAACCTGTACATATAACCAGATGCCTTTTCATATAATTTTCTGCTGGCTGCACCAAGTCAGTCACAAGCCATTTGGAAGCCAATGACACACCCACATGGCCACACCGCAAATATATTATCAGACAACTGCACACCACTGCTCTAGGCCCACTACTCAGCAGGCTCCAACTTACTGGCATCTGTGTTCCACACCATTTTCAAGAACTCCAGTCAATCAAGGCACTGTCTGGTACACTCATGAGCAGCAATAGGACATCCAATGGTTCTCCAGTGCCACCTGGTCATTGGGAATTTCAAAAATTTCATGGTATTTATCTATCCATTGTTCAAGAATGAAGTTGGAGGCACTTTGGGGTTTTCATTCATCCAAGAACCATTAAATGGTGAGGAAGCTCATTTCAATGAAAGCTCTGGAGAACTCTCACAGGCAAGGCTTTCCAAAGAGTGGTCAAAATGTCATATGCAGACAGGCCCATTGAGGTCTAAAATGTGAGGTCCATGTGTGTTTTGACTCTTAACTATGGCTGCCAAGTCTTTCAGAATAAAATCATGTGATATCCTGGTTGAGATTCTCAGTGCTCTGTGGAAAGCCACCCAGGGCCCAATCTCAGGTTTCAAGGGTGACTCTCATGCGTGGCCTCCTACAATCCCAACACAATTAATGGCAATACTTCTCTGAGGTCAGTTCCAGAACTCAGTCTCGAAGGAGAATCACACCCGAGTTCAAGCCCATGTGGACCCAGTCATCTCTTCCAACCGCCACACAAATGACCACAATTGAAACCAAAACATTCCCACATGACCCTCATCTTCTTCCATATAGACACTCATCATAAACTCTTGCTGGAGGTTTCCATTAGGAGCGCAGCCCAAGGCAATGTCCAAAATATGCACCCTTGCCCGTCATTTGCCTAAAATGAGGGTGGCCTTGACACCCTTCCTGTGAACCAGGAGTGATCAAATAGGCCTGCCTTTAATACTGCTCTGCTTCTCCAATTTGAGGCCAACTGACTGTCAGGTATAGATTCTTTATGTGATTTGGCATCATGGGAGAACCCAAGCACTTCTGCAGGAGTTCAAAGAACTCATTTGACCCAGAGGATCCTATTCTCACTTGATGGAGGTTAGGAACCTAACAGAGGAAGGCAAGAAACTTCATCCACAATGACTGATATTTTTACCATTTTCGTTTTCAATACACACATGGGAACTTTCTTTATATCCATCAGGTGCTGAGAATCTAATCCATAGCCTGACCCAGAGGCAAGCAGCTGATTCAGACACATGCCTTTCGAAAGCAATTAAGCAAAGCACCACAGGTGATGCCCATTCATTTGCATTTAAAAACTGTTTACTTCAGGCTTCAAAAAGGAGTGGCCTGAGGTAAGGACCTTCCTGACATTCAGGGCAACAGAAAAATAGGTAAGCAGAAGGCCCAAAACAGTATTTCTCCACTGAGACTTTCCTGGTCACACTGATATCTGAGTTTCCTGAGATGCTCGCCATTCCATTCAGCTATCCAGTACATGGCCATGTCACAGAGCTTGGAGGTGTTACATATCTTGGACACAAAACCATGAGCCTATTCTGGGTAGTGGCCAAAATTTAGGAAGAAAACAGGAACTTAGGAAGATAGTAGGGGTTGCCCATCCATAAAGCAACCTGCAGTCCAGTCATAAATTGGGTAGGATGAATGATGGAAAACTTTCTTCTAGACAGGACATATCCATTGATGCATTCTCTTTTCTTATGTCTACAACCACGGACACAGTGAGATACACAGATATAGAAACACTCACCTTGTCAAACGACTTTTTAGAAGCAGTCCACTCCAAACCAAACAAATCGCCTTTCCTACCTATTCTCAGAACATGAGACAAAACCACAAACTCACACCCACACCCAAAAAGGCACTTCCTTCCCCCAATATGTCTGTGACAATCCGGAGTGTCCTCTGACTGTGGACCATATTGTTACCCTGAACTGGCCTGCCCTGTCTCAGATCTGGTCTCCGTGGCCAAATCTGTGAAGTTGTCAGGAGCCAGCGATGACCAACTACCTGTTTTCTTAGGAAAGGACCCTCTTCAGAGCTGTCCTGGCATTTGGCCATTCTCACATCAGTAGGTACCAAAAAAGACTCTCTCTGCCCTTGGTAAAACCAAACATGTGATCCCACTAGGACTGTTACTGGGACTGGCTCTGGATGCCTGGCTTCCTGAATCCCAAGTTCAGAGAGTTCCATCACCAAGTAAGTTAGGTGAAGTCACTTTCTTCATGAAATGAATGAGGTCACTGCCTTGGCAACCACTTTGTCCTAACAGTTGCTGCCAAGGGTCTCATGAGATGGAGGCTGTTCCTACTTTCTGTGACACTGTCACAAGTTAGAATGGTATATCAACCATATGCACCGGGGAACTTCTCTCCATACAGGCCTGCTTTGGTCCATCTTCTCTACATTAAGAAGAGAGAGGCTGATTCAGACACATCCTTTCATCCTGTCCAGGTTCTTTACCATGTCAGAAGACTTTTGCTCTCTTTGGTACTACATAGCTGCCTACAACTTCTCCAAGGATCATTTCTGCATTGACCTTTGAGGTTCTCAGCAGGTGGAAGATCCCCTACATTCCTGTATTGTAAGACCAACTCTATCCCTGCTCCTCTGTAAAGGTAGATTGAGGGAACAGCGTATGGTTAGGGTTAATAACAGGTTCGAATTCGGTTGGGAATCATTCTGCGGGATGAATAATGTTATTGGGACCCTGCGAAATTTAAAAGAATATATAGGTGAAATATAAGTTTGAAAACCCAAATCTATGTAAGTTTTGAAGCCCAGAAGTGTATTGGGCCCTTGGGTAGGATACTTAGCTTTGAATTATGTTCTGCACAGATGTCTCTGATTAATCGCTATACAATGGCATAGGACCTTTACCTTGGATGATTGAATGTCGAAGAGAACATGCAGTCAAAAAGGGATAGTCGATAGGATTAGGAAGATAGTCAGTAGGTTTAGAAAGAAGAGTGAGTATAGGATTTGGACAAAAACTTTTTTAGCAATAGGGTTTCGGGTAGAGAGTGAATGTAAATGTCAGCACATGTGAAGAGTCATTCACAATGATGAACTGGGGAAAATATGTAGGAAAGTAAATATCAATTGAGACAAAAGGAAATCAGGCAAAGTATAATGTGAGTTATAGGATTAGACATTTTCAACAGGGTTGAGGTTGAATATATAATCTTAGCAAGAAACAAATATGTAGTCACCAATTCGATTGACATTTGAGAGCATTAGGCAACCTGGACATGGATGTTATTACTAATCCATGCTCACTTTCCATTTAGGCTTTGGTACAATCATAAGTGTGATCTTTGCATTTTGTGTCCATAATATTACTGTAATAAAATATATATGTAGATCAGGTGACATGAGTATATCTTCCACCATTTCTGGGAGCAATTTTTTGAAGACGTATAAATTAGTATTGGGGGTACAAACAGGTGTACCCTGTTTCTATGAATATACAGATAATGCATGAATGGAACATACTCTGAATAAAACATATACTCATTCCACTATAAATAATGGATTGAATTGATATCTGAAAAAATACAGGAAATCAAATATTGATATACAGACATTCATTACAACCAGTTATACATCAATGATAATATTAGTATTAGGATTTTCATGAAGAGTGTGTGAGTTTTGCTTCAAAATTGATTATGGAAATCGAAAATAATGTGTTTAGAAAGAAGTCTCATGAAAAGAGCAGTAAAGAAACATGGAGGAATACATGTTTTCAGAAGCAGGAAGTGATTGAAAGTGAAACAAATTCCTATATATTTTTGAACTTTTGGATGAAATATATATATTATGATGTGCATAAACTGAAGAAATAATAATGTCCCACTGTTGAATAAATATGAACGTCAAAATACATATCATGTCCCATAGGAATCTACTTGCATTGATATTAAACTGGGTTAGTTACTGTAGAAATATTAGGATTTGTATACACCATTCACTGAAGTTAGTTGTCAGTACTAGGAAACAAATATGAATTTCAGGTGGATGAATAGTTTGGAAAATAATCTTGTGAAAAGTTGATTATAAATCCACATAAATGAATATGAATGAATTTAGGGCGTGTATAATAAGTCACATATATTACATATTTTGAAATATCTGGAGTGTATATATATATATATATATATATATATATATATATATATAGAGAGAGAGAGAGAGAGAGAGAGAGAGAGAGAGAGACAGAGAGAGAGACATTAAAAACTAACAATATATATGCCAATCAAAATCCATCATGAAATATATATCATCCACAGATCCAAAAATATTCATTATACTGAACATGGATTTATGTATAATGTTGTTCAACTAGAAAGTTCACCCATAGTTTGAAATTTCAGTTCCAATAGCATTTACGAGGAGTGATCTCTTCTCACAATTTGTATCTGCCAAGTCAACCACCTCACAAGAATGTACGTGTGGTACCAGGTAGAATTCTATATGTGCATATAAAAATACATGTGCTTAATAGGCTACAGAGAAAGGGAGAAAGGAATTCACATATTTGTTAACTTTAAAAACACATGGAGAACTATTTCAAAAAAAATTTGCAAGATTTATAACTCCTACCCTATATTATGCAAAAGGCAAGTCCAAGTATACACCTTGCCTCCTTTGAACTGCTTGTACTTCTTTTCTGTTTTTTGTTATTTTTCTCCATCATATTAGTATTAGTAGTCAGAGTCTAGTTTGGAATTGGTTAGGGTTAGAGATTCAGTGTTTTAAAGGGAAATTGAAAAATGAATCCAATGTCTATGCAAATATGTGCTACCCCAAAATCTTCCCAGTCTCATCCAGAACAATGCCTTGACATTATCTTTTACCAAAGTAAGATACAGTTAGAGGAGAAGAGTTAGAAAATCTGTGAATACATATCTGGAATGGAATTTGCTCAGGAGTTCACAACCTTGGAGGTGGTAGCAGAGTTCAAAATAGTAAGGCAAAAGGTAAACACTCCTCAAACATGGAGCTCTGCTGGCCTAAAAAATTCTTGAGAAACTGCCTCTGAGGTTGGGCACTTGAAATACATGTTGTTTTCAGGAGATTTAGTTCTTTTATAGAGAGACCATCAAAGCTGGTTCTGCATATATGTGACCTGTAAGACATGGTTTCTTATTTTTCATTGAACATGTGGCAGCAGTGCTGAATTATTTTTTTGTAGCTAAACTGTGGACACTGGGGCTAAGTTTCTCCCTGTGCTAACTGGGAAGACATTTGTTCATCCTCCACTTTTAGTGGTGTTTCTTGCTGCTGCACTGGGAGTTTGGTATTTGCTTCACGAAATAAAGGAGGTCAATTGGGACACATTGTTGGAGGGAGTTCTGTCACGTGTGGTGGGTGAGGGTTTGCAGGAGAATGCAATAACCAGGCTTCTATCCCACATAGCTTTCCCCCTTGACCATAGCAACCTGATTCTGAACATTTCCCTGAAACCTCTCCATATAACAAGATGCCTTTACCTATTGGGTCTGTTGGCTGAAACCATATCAGTCACAAGCCATTTGGACGCCAATGGCAGTTCCACGTGGCCTCACCACAGATGTTTTGTCACGCATCTGCTCACCACTGCTCTAGGCCCACTAATCAGCAGGCACCAACTAACTGGCATCTCTGTTCTACACCATTTTTATGAAACCCTGTCAATCAAGTCACTGTCTGGTATACTCATGATCAGCATCAGGACATCCAAAGGTTTTCCAGTGCCAACTGGTCATTGAAATTTCAAAAATTTCATGGTATTTATCTAGCCATTATTCAAGGAAGAAGTTGTAGTCACTGTGGGTTTCAATTCATTCAGGAACCATTAAATGTTAAGGAAGCTCATTTCAATGAAAGCTCTGGAGAACAATCACAGGCAAGGCATCCCAAATAGTGGCCAAAAGGTCACATGAAGCCAGGCCCATTGAGGTCTACAATGTGAGGTCCATGTGTGTTTTGACTCTCAACTATGGCTGCCAAGTTTTTCAGAATAAAATCATGTGATATCCTGGCTGAGATTCTCAGTGTTCTGTGGAAAGCCACCCTTGGCATAGATCTCAGTTTCCAAGGGCGACTCTCATGCGTGGCCTCCTAACATCCCCACACAATTCATGGCAATACTTCTCTGAGGTCAGTTCTACAACTCAGTCTCTAAGGAGTATTACACCAGAGTACAAGCCGAGGGGGACCCAGTCATCCCTTCCAACTGCCACACAAATTACCAAAATTAAAACCAAAACATTCCCACATGGCCCTCATCTTCTTCCACATAGACCCTCATTTTAACCTCTGGCTGGAGATTTCCATGAGGGGTGCAGCGCAAGAGAGTGTCCAAAATAAGCTCCCTTGGCCCTCATTTGCCTAAAGTCAGGGTGGCCTGGACACCATTCCTGTGAACCAGGAGTGATCAAATAGGCCTGCCATTACAACTACTCTGCTTCTCCAATTTGAGGCCTACTGACTGTGGGGTTTAGATTCTTTATGTGAAGTGGATTCATGAGAAAACCCAAGCACCTCTGCATGGCTTTGAAAAACTCATTTGACCCAAAGGATCCCTATACTCACTTGATGATTGTCTGCAACCTAATAGAGGAAGGAGAGAGACATCATCCACAATGACTGAATTTTGCCATTTTAGTTTTGGATGCACACATGGGATCTTTCTTTATATCCATCAGGTGCTGAAAATATAAGCCACAGCCTCACACAGGGCCAAGAGGCTGATTCAGACACATCCCATTCAAAGCAATTAAGCAAAGAGCCACGGGTGATGCCCAATCATTTCCATATGAAAACTGTTTTTTTCATGCTTATCAAAGGGGTGGCCTGAGGCAAAGACCTTCCTGTCATTCAGTGAAACAGAAAAATAGGTAAGCAAAAGGCACAAAGCATGGTTTCTCCACTGAGACTTACCTGGTCACACTGATATCTGAGTTTTCTAAGAAGCTCGCCATTACCTTCAGCTATTCAGTACATGGCCATGTGACAGAGCTTGGGGTGGTACCTATCTTGGACACAAAACCATGAGACTATTCTGCAGATTGGTCAGAATTCAGGAAGAAATCTGAAACTTAGGAAGATAGTAGGTGTTGCCCATCGATAAGGCAACCTGCAGTGCAGTCATAAATTGGGCAGGATGAATGCTGGGAAGCTTTCTACTAGACAGGACACATTCATTGATGCATTCTCTTTTCTAATGTCTACAACCACGGACACAGTGTTATACACAGACATAGAAACACTTGCCTTGTCAAAAGACTATCTAGAAACAGTCCACTGCAAACCAGACATACCAGCTTTCCTACCTATTCTAAGAAAATGAGACAAAACCACAAACTCACACCCACAAACACAAAGCACCTCCTTCCCCCAAGTAAGTCTCTGAATATCCAGAGTGTCCTCTGACTAGCGGGCCCTACTATGTTCACCCGAAATGGCCTGTACTGTGGCAGATCTGGTCTCCTTGGCCAACTCTGTGTAGTTGTTAGGAGCCAGCGGTGAGTCACTACCTACTTACTAAGGAAAGGCCCGTCTTCAGAGCTCTCCTGATATTTGGCCATCCTCACATCAGTAGGTACCAAGAAAGACAGAATCTGTCATTGGTAAAACAAAACAAGTGAGCCCACTGGTACTGGGACTGGGACTGGCTCTGGATGCCTGGCTTCCTGGATCCCAAGTTCAGAGAGTTCCATCACCAAAGAAGTAAGGTAGGTCACTTCCTTCAGGAACTGAATGAGGTCAATGCCTTGGCAAACACTTTGTCCTAATAGCTGCTTCCAAGGGTCCCATGAGATGGAGGCTGCCCCTACTTCCTGTGACACTGTCACAAGTTAGAATGGTATATCAACCATAGACACACGGGAACAGCTCTCCACACAGACCTTGTTTGGTCCATCTTCTCTACATTAAGAAGAAAGTGGCTGATTCAGACACACCCCTTCATCCTGACAAGGTTGTTTGCCATGGAAGATGACTTTTGCTCTCTCAGGTCCTTCATAGCTGCCTACCTCTTTTCCAGGGATCATGTCTGCATGGACCTTTGAGGTTCTCAGCAGGTGGAAGATCCCCTACATTCCTGTATTGTAAGACCAACTCTGTCCCTGCTCTTCTGTAAAGTTAGATTGAGGGAACAGTGTATGTTTAGGGTCAATAACATGTTGGATTTGGTTTAGGAATCATCCTGCAGAATGAATAATGGTATTTGAAACTGCGATATTTACTAGAATATATATGTGAAATATAAGTGTGAAACTAGAAATCTAGGTAACATTTGAAGCCCAGAAGGGCATTGGACCCTTGATTGTGATACTTAGAATAAAATTACATTCTGCACAGAGGTCTCAGATAGATCAATATACAATGGCATAAGACCTTGTACCTTGCTTGATTGAATGTAGAAGAGAATATCCAGTCAAAAAAGGATAGTCGGTAGGATTAGGAAGATAGTCCGTAGGTTTAGAAAAAGAATGAGTATAGGATTAGGAACAAACGTTTATTAGCAATAGGTTATCGATTAGAGTGTGAATGTAAATGTCAGCACATGTGAAGAGTCAGTCACAATGATGAACTGGGGAAAATATGTTGGAAACAGATAGAAATAGAGCCATAATGAAATCAGGCAATGTATAAAGTGAGGGATAGGATTAGACATTTTCAGTAGGGTTGAGTTTGAATATATAATCTTAAGAAGAAACAAATATGTAGTCACCAATAGGATTGATATTTGAGAGCATTAGGCAAGCTGGACATGGATGTTTTTAGTAATCCATGTTTACTTTCCTTTTAGGCTTTGGTACAAACATAAGTGTGAGCTTTGCATTTTGTGTTCCGAATATTTCTGTGATTAAATGTATAAGTAGATTAGGTGACATGAGTATTTCTTCCAACATTTCAGGGAGCAATATTTTGAAGACATATAAATTAGTATTGGGGGTATAAAGAAGTGTACACTGCGTCTATGAATATAGAGATAATGCATGAATAGACCATACTGTGAATAAATAATATAACTCGTTCCACTTTAAATAATGGATTGAATTTTTATCTGAAAATATATAAGAAATCCTATATCGTTATGCAATCATTAATTCCAACCAGTCATACATCTAATGGTAATATCAGAGTTATAATTCATCATAAAGTTTATGTGAGTTTTGCTTCAAAAGTGATTATGGAAATTGAAAGTAATGTGTCTTGAAAGAACTCTCATGAAAAGACCTGTCAAGAAACATGGAAGAATACATGTGTCCTGAAGCAGGAAGTGATTGAAAGTGAAACAAATTCCTGTAAATTTGCGAACTTGTGGGGAAATCTTAAGAGCCCCTCCCAGCTCTCCCTTGAGCGCGATAGCCAGACCGAGGGAATTAGGAGTGGCACGGGACTCGTGGTGCAGACCTCCAGGCCACCGCTCCCACCAGTGCTGAAAACTGAAGTCTCTTGCTCCAGCTTCTGGGGGCATGGCTTCCGGAGTGCAAGCAAATTCGCTGGGGGTTCTCAGGCCTAAGCTCTACAAACTTAGGGTCTGAGGGAGACAAACAGGGAGAGTGTTCCCAGGCGTTCATGAAAACAGGGCTCCTAGGAGCAGCAGACCTGGCATGTAGCCAGTATTGTGGTGAGTGTCACAGGTGAGTGGGGCCTGGCTTGAGGAAACACAAAAGAAGGCCCTAGGCACTCAGGATTGGACACCCACCCAGTCTGGGAGGAAGAGCTGCTGCACAGTGATTGGTTCCCACTTATTGAAAGGAGAAGCTTGGCCCAGTGGGCACAGCTCTACGTACTGGAAAAGAAGTTTATTGCAATCTATGACTGCATTTATTGTTATTATTATTATTTTAATTTGTTTTTTTTTGTTTTTGTTTTTGTTTTTTTTGTTTTCTTTCATTTTCATTTTTTTGTTGCTGTTCTTTAACTTTTAAAAAATGTTTTAAAATTTTTTATTTTATTTTATTTTTTTTTCCGGTTCATGATGACCATCTGAGAACACAAATTTATTGCTTTTATTTTCCAAAATCCTCATAAAAGAACTTAAACACTATAAAAATAATCACAGGGTATTACCATAAAACAACAAATGAAAGGGAAAAAACGTATTGGATCTCACCATTATGTATACACACAACACACACCTGCACAATCCCCCCAAACTAAAAGTAAATAGCGGAAAGATCAGTAGAGTGGAGGGAAGGGAACAGAAAGAGGGAGGAAAGGAGAAAAAGAGGAAGTACTGGGGACTGAGTTAGAGCAAATTATATTTCATGCTTTTATAATTATGCCAAAATGAATCTTAATGTTATGTATAATCTTAATGTTATGTATAAAAAGAACCAATTAAAAAAAGAAATATGATAGTATACCAGTGCTGTGTAGAGCCAATAAAAAAATACCTATACATAAACTAAAAAAAAATGTGAATTTTAAGAATAAACTGGAGTGGGCTAGAGTTGTGGATCAGTGGTAGAGCACTTGTCTAGCATGTGTGAGGCACTGGTTGGATTCTCAGCACTGCATATAAATTAATTAATTAAATAAGGATCCATCAACAACTAAAAAAACTAGTAAAAAAGAATAAATTATAAAAAATAAATGAAAGTGTGTAGAAAATGTCATTTGAAGTAAAAATACAAAATCAGCTCTAAGTTGTTTGCAACACAAACACACAAGTTAAGTGGTGTTTGAAAATACAGGGAGCAAAAGCTATTGTATAAAAATTTTATTGATAATTCCAGAAAATCTATTATTAATATCAATGTAAAATATGTATTTTAAGTGAAAGAACCTTTAATAAGACAGCAATTGTGTTAATTAATTAAAGAATCTAAAAATTAGATGAAAATATGATTTGTTTTTATTCAATGAAGCAAGATTAAATGTTTGAAATATGATTTTAAGGAGAAATATAGGCACCACAATAAGTTTTAGGAATTTTGTGGATACAAAGATAATTAACTTAGGACAACTTACTATGATAAATGAGTTTACTTTAGTAGAAAAATAGAATTTGCCCTCTGGAAACTGGGCACCCCTAATCCCCAAATCCCAAATCCAAAATGCCAAATCTAACGTGTTTTAGTACTGGAATGTGACAAGTGAAAAGTTTCCTACTTGGCTTCATTTGACAGGTTACAGTCAAAATGCAGGTATACTAAAAATGTTGTATGAAATTTCCTCCAGGCTATGGGTCTAAGGCATGTATGAAATATAAATGAATTTCATATTTACACTTGAGTCTTATCCCCAAGATTATGTGTGTATAAATATTCCATAATTCCAAAAAAATCCAAAATCTGAAATGCTTCTTGTTCTAAGCATTTTTGATAAACAATACTTAACCTATATACAATTGTTTCCCCCACAACAAATAAACAAATTTAATAAGGTTAAAAACTTTCCAAAAATAAAATTTAAACATACTACAAAGCAAATAAATAACACATTAAATAATAAATTTCTTGGTGACTTAACAACTGGAAACTGTTTCATTTAACTTGCCCCTGGATCATAGATAAACTTCAAAATTATTTTCTTTTTTTTTTAAATGGCAAAATAATTTTATTTCATTTTATTTTTTTATTGGTTGTTCAAAACCCTACAAAGCTCTTGACATATCATATTTCATACATTAGCATACATTAGCTTCAAGTGAGTTATGAACTCCCTTTTTTAAACCAAGTAGAGATTGCAGAATCACATGGGTTACACATCCACATTTTTACATAATACCATACTAGTAACTGTTGTATTCTGCTGCCTTTCCTTTCCTCTGCAATCCCCCCTCCCCTCCCCTATTTTGTTATTATTATTTTTTAAAATTTTAATTTTAATTTTATATTATCATTATCATTTTTAAAAAAAAATCATTTTCATTCTTTATTTTCTATTTTTTCTATTGTATTTCATTTCTTTTCAATTTTCTTATTTCCCATTCCTTGCATTCTACCTGCCTACTCTCATTCTCTTTAGTGACTTTTTCCCTTCCCTTCTAAAATCTTTCCTCCCAAGCATCAAATAAATTTATAAGAGTAAACAGTAACTCAGCAGTCAAACAGAACAAGAAGTAACATGAGCAGCATAAACAAGCAAGGAAGAAAAGGAGAACAAACAACGAAGAACACCCTAAATATTCAGGAGGACCAGGATTCATCAGAAAAGTGGTCATATAAAGAACTCAAGGAATACCTTAGACAGATGGAATGGAAACTTAAAGAAGATACGAGACAGAAAATCCAAACAGTAAAAGAAAACATTGAAAATGAATTACATAAACATATAAAAGAAAAAGTTAAGCATCTTTATCAGTGGATAGAGATTATAAAAAAAATCAAACAATAATTCTAGAAATGAAGGAAATGATAAACCAAATTAAGAACTCCATTGAGAGTATCACTAACAGAGTGGAGCAAGTAGAAGCCAGAACGTCAGATAATGAAGACAAAATATATCATCTTGAAACGAGTCCAGCCAACTCAGAAAGGCTGGCAAAAAAATCACAAGAAAAACATCCAAGAGATTTGGGATAACATAAATAAAACCACACTTACGAGTCATCAGGATAGAGGAAGGTACAGAGACTCAAACCAAGGGAATGAGAAAACTGCTGAATGAAATAATTACAGAAAACTTTCCAGAAATAAAAAAGGAAATGGATATACAAATTGTAGATGCATACAGGACAAGAGCACACAAAATCACAGTAGACGAATGCCAAGACACATTGTTATGAAGATATCCAATATACAGAACAAAGAGAAAATAATAAATCTACAAGAGAATGGAGGCAGAATACATTCAGTGGTAAACCAATAAGGTTAACAACGGATATTTGATCACAGATGCTGAAAGCGAGAAGATCCTGGAAAAACGTATTTCAAACACTGAAAGACAATGGATGCCAACCAAGAATTATGTATCCAGCATAATTAACCATCAGGTACTACAATAAAATAAGAATCTTTCATGATAAACAAAAGCTAAAAGAATTTGAAGCCAGAAAACAAGCTTTACAAAGCGTCTTGAGAAAAACACTACACAAGAAAGAAATGAAAAACAACAACCAAAACCATCAGTGGGAAGTACCTTGGTAATGACAGAGGCAGGGTGAAAGCTTATCATGGAGAAACAAACTAAATTTAAAAAAAGATAAATAATCAAACATGGCTGGCAGTACAAACCATACATCAATAGTAACTCTGAATGTAAATGGCTTCAACTCTCCAATAAAGCGACATAGGCTGGTAACTTGGATTAAATAAACAAATCCAACAATATGTTGCCTCCTGGAGACACATCTGAAATGCAAAGACACACAGGCTGAAGGTGAAAGGTTGGGAAAAAATACACCATGCACACTTATCCTCATAAACAAGCAGGGGTGGACATCCTCATATCAAATAAAATCGACGTCAAGACTAAGTTAATCAAAAGGGATAAGGAAGGACATTATATACTGTTAAAAGGAACCATTCACCAACAAGACATAACAATTATCAATATTTATGCACTAAATAATGGTGCTACGATGTTCATGAAACAAATTCTCCTCAAGCTCCAAAATGAAATAGACCTCAACACAATAATTATGGGTGACTTCAACACACATCTATCACCATTGGACAGATCCTCCAAACAAAAGTTGAATAAAGAAAGTATAGAACTCAATATCACAATCAATAACCAACATGTAACTGACATATATAGAATATATCAACCATCATCAAGTGGATATACTTTTTTCTCAGCAGCACATGGATCCTTCTCAAAAAAAGACCATATATGATGCCATAGGGCAACCCTCAGTAAATATAAAGGTGTGGAGATAATAACATGCATTTTATCTGATCATAATGGAATGAAACTGGAAATCAATGATAAAAGAAGGAAGGAAAAATTCTACATCACATGGAAAATGAACAATATGTTACTGAATGATCAATGGGTTACAGAAGACATAAAGGAGGAAATCAAAAAATTCTTAGAGATAAATGTAATTATAGACACAACATATCGGAATCTATGGGACACAATGAAAGCAGTTTTAAGAGGGAAATTCATCGCCTGGAGGTCATTCCTGAAAAAAAAGGAAAAACCAACAAATAAGTGAGCTCACACTTCATCTCAAAGCCCTAGAAAAGGAAGAGCAAAACAACAGCAAATTTAGCAGAAGGCAAGAAATTATTAAAATCAGAGTGGAAATCAACAAAATTGAAACAAAAGAAACTATTGAAAAAATTAACAAAACTAAAAGTTGCTTCTTCGAAAAAATAAATAAGATCAACAGACCCTTAGCCATGCTAAAGACGAAAAGAAGAGAAAGAACTCAAATTACTAACATATGGGATGAAAAAGGCAACATCACAACAGATGCTACAGAAATACAGAAGACAATTAGAAATTATTTTGAAAACCATTATTCCAATAAAATAGAAAATAGTGAAGACATCGATAAATTTCTTAAGTCATATGATTTGCCCAAACTGAGTCAGGAGGATACACACAATTTAAACCGACCAATATCAATGGATGAAATAGAAGAAGCAATCAAAAGACTACCAACCAAGAAAAGCCCAGGAACAGATGGCTATACAAGCGGAGTTTTGCAAAACCTTTAAAGAAGAATTAATACCAATACTTTTCAAGTTATTTCAGGAAATAGAAAAAGAGGGAGCTCTGCCAAATTCATTTTATGAGGCCAACATCACCCTAATTCCAAAACCAGAAAAAGACACCTCAAAGAAAGAGAACTACTGACCAATATATCTGATTAACCTAGATGCAAGAATCCTCAATAAAAATCTGCCTAATCGAATACAAAGGCAAATCAAAAAAATTGTTCACCAGGATCAAGTAGGATTCATCCCTGGTATGCAAGGATGGTTCAATATACGAAAATCAATAAATGTTATTCATCACATCAATAGACTTAAAGATAGGAACTATATGATCATCTCGATAGATGCAGAAAAAGCATTTGACAAAGTACAGCATCCCTTTATGTTCAAAACATTAGAAAAATAGGGATAACAGGAACTAACCTCGACATTGTAAAAGCTATCTATGCTAAGTCTCAGGCTAGCATCATTATGAATGGAGAAAAATTGAAGGCATTCCCTCTAAAATCTGGAACAAGACAGGGATGCCCTCTGTCACCACTTCTATTCAATATAGTTCTCAAAACACTGGCCAGAGCAATTAGACGAAAGAAATCAAAGGCATAAAAATAGGAAAATAAGAACGAAAATTATCACTATTTCCTGGTGACATGATTCTATACATAGAAGACCCAAAAGGGTCTACAAAAGAACTACTAGAACTAATAAATGAATTCAGCAAAGTGGCAGGATATACAATCAAAACGCATAAATCAAAGGCATTTCTGTATATCAGCGACAAACCTCCTGAAACAGAAATGAGGAAAAACACTCCATTCACAATACCCTCAAAAAAATTAAATACTTAAAAATCAACCAAACAAAAAAGGTGAAAGACTTATACAATGAAAACTACAGAACCCTAAAAAGAGAAGTAGAAGAAGATCTTAGAAGATGGAAAAATATACCCTGTTCCTGGATAGGCAGAACTAACATCATCAAAATGGCGAAATTACCAAAAGTTTTCTATAGGTTCAATGCAATGCCAATCAAAATCCCAATGGCATTTCTTGTAAAAATAGATAAAGCAATCATGGAATTCATATGGAAAAATATAAGACCCAGAATAGCAAAAGCAATTCTAGCAGGAAGTGTGAATCAGGCGGTATAGCGATACCGGACTTAAAACTATACTACAGAGCAATATTAACAAAAACAGCATGGCACTGGTACCAAAACTGGCAGGTTGACCAATGGTACAGAATAGAGGACACAAAGACTAATTCACAAAGCTACAACTATGCTATATTTGATAAAGGAGCTAAAAGCATGCAATGGAGGAAATATAGCATCTTCAACAAATGGTGTTGTAAAAAATGGAAATCCATATGCAACAAAATAAAATCGAATCCCCTCCTCTTGCCATGCACAAAAGTTAACTCAAAGTGGATCAAGGAGCTAGATATCAAATAAGAGACTCTGCATCTGATACAAGAAAAAGTTGGCTCCGATCTACATAATGTGGGGCCGGGCTCCA
This sequence comes from Callospermophilus lateralis, assembly GCF_048772815.1. Lineage (NCBI taxonomy): Eukaryota > Metazoa > Chordata > Mammalia > Rodentia > Sciuridae > Callospermophilus > Callospermophilus lateralis. The sequence goes on from NW_027511091.1 coordinate 295,618, forward strand.
AATTCCTTAACAGGACACCCATAGCAGAAGAGTTAATAACAAGAATCATCAAATGGGACTTACTTAAACTGAAAAGTTTTTTCTCAGCAGGATAAAAAATGAGAGAGGTAAATAGGGAGCCTAAATTATGGGAACAAATTTTTACTCCTTACACTTCAGATAGAGCCCTAATATCCAGAGTATACCAAGAACTCAAAAAATTAGACAATAAGATGATAAATAACCCAATCAAAAAATGGGCCATGGACCTGAACCGACACTACTCAGAGGAGGACATACAATCAATCAGTAAGTAAATGAAAAAATGCTCACCATCTCTAGTAGTCAGAGAAATGCAAATTAAAATCACCCTAAGAAACCATCCTACTCTAGTAAGATTGGCAGCCATTATGAAGTCAAACAACAAGTGCTGGCGAGGATGTGGAGAATAGGGTACTCTTGTACATTTCTGGTGGGACTGCAAACTGTTGTGGCAAATTTGAAAAGCAGTATGGAGAATCCTGGGAAAGCTGGGAATGGAACCACCATTTGACCCAGCTATTGCCCTTCTCAGACTATTCCCTGAAGACCTTAAAAGAGCATATTACAGGGATACTGCCACATTGATGTTCATAGCAGCACCATTCAAAATTGCTAGACTGTGGAACCAACCCAGATGCCCTTCAGTAGATGAATGGATAAAAAAATGTGGCATTTATACACCATTGAGTATTATGCATCATTAAAAAATGACAAAATCATTGAATTTGCAGGGAAATGGATGGCACTAGAGCAGATTATGCTTAGTGAAGCTAGCCAAACCCTAAAAAACAAATAAAAATGTCTTCTTTGATATAATGAGAGCAACTAATAACAGAGCAGGGAGGAAGAGCAGGAAGAAAAGATCAACATTAAACAGAGACATGAGGTGGGGGTCGGAAAGAGAGAGATAAAGGAAATTGCATGGTAATGTAGGGAGACCCTCATTGTTACACAAAATTACATATAAGAGGTTGTGAGGGGAATGGGAAAATTAACAAAGATATAAATGTATTACAGTAGATGGGGTAGAGAGAGAAGATGGGAGGGGAGTGGGGATACTAGAGGATAGAAAATGTAGCAGAATACAACAGTTACTAATAGGGCATTATAAAAATGCAGATGTGTAACACATATGATTCTGCAATCCGTATTTGGGATAAAAATGGGAGTTCATAACCCACTTGAATCTAATGTATGAAATATAATATGTCAAGAGCTTTGTAATGTTTTGAACACCCAATTAAAAAAATAAAAAAATAATATGAAATAAAATAATTGAAAAAAAAAACACATGGAGAAATATTTCACTCTCTTCCAGAACAATGCCTTGACATTACCCTCGCCCCAAGTAATACATCATTAGAGGAGAAGAGTTAGAAAATCTGCGAATACATAGCTGGAATTTAATATGTTCAAAAGTTCACAACATTGGAGGTGGTAGAGTAGTTTACTAAAGTAAGGGACAGGGTAAACACTCCACAAATATGGAGCTCTGCTGGCCTAAAGACTTCTTCAGAAACTGCCACTGAGGTTGGGCACTTGAAATATATGTTGTTGTCAGGAGCTTTAGATTCCTTTGTAATGAGAGCATCAAAGCTGGGTCTGCATCTATGTGACCTGGAGGACATGGTTTCTTATGTTCCAATGAACATGAGTCAGCAGTGCTGAATTCAATCTTTGTAGGTAAACTGTGGTCACTGGGGGCTAAGTGTCTCCCCGTGTGGACTGTGAAGCCATTTGGTCATCCTCCACATTTTGTGGTGTTTCTTGCTGCTGCACTGTTAGTTTGGTATTTGCTTCACAAAATACAAGGAGTCCACCTGGGCCAAAGTGTTGGAGGGAGTTTCTCACGTGTGGTGGGTCAGGGTCTGCAGGAGAATGCACCCACCAAGGTTCTATCCCAAATAGCTTGCCTCTTGACCATAGCAACGTGATTCTGAACATTGCCCTAAAAACTCTACAAATAAAAATATGCCTTTACATATAAGGGTCTGCTCGCTGCACCATGTCAGTCACAAGCAATTTGGAAGCCAATGGAAGATCCACATGGCTCCACCACAGATGATTTATCACACACCTGCCGACTGCAGCTCTATGCCCACTAATCAGCAGGCTCCAAATTACTGGCATCTCTGCTCTACACCATTTTCTGGAAACCCAGTCCATCAGGCACTGTCTGGTATACTCATAGTCAGCAACAGGATATCCAAAGATTCTCCAGTGCCACCTGGTCATGGAAATTTAAAAAAATTTCACGGTATTTATCTAGCCATTTTTCAAGGATGAAGTTGAAGGCACTGTGGGTTTCACTTCATTCAGGAACCATTTAATGGTGAGGATGCTCATTTCAATGAAAGCTCTGGAGAACTCTCATAAGCATGGCTTCCTAAAGAGTGGCCAATGATCACATGATGCTAGGCACATTGAGGTCTACAATGTGAGGTCCATGTGTGTTTTGACTCTCAACTATGGCTGCCAAGTCTTTCAGAATAAAATTATGTGATACCCTGGCTGAGATTCCAAGTGCTCTGTGCAAAGCCAACCTGGGCCTAGATCTCAGTTTCCAAGGGCAAATCTCATGCGTGGCCTCCTAATATCCCAACTCAATTCATGGCAATACTTCTCTGAGGTCAGTACCTCAACTCAGTATCTAAGGGGAATCACACCAGAGTTCAAGCCCAGGTGGACCCAGTCGTCACTTCCAACCACCACCCAAATGACCACAATTAAAACCAAAACACTCCCACATGACCCACATTTTCTTCCATATAGACACTCATCATAACTTCTGGCTGGAGGATTCCATAAGGGGCTCCGCCCAAGCCAGTGTCAAAAATAAGCTCCCGTGCCCCTTAATTTGACTAAACTGAGGGTGGCTGTACACACTTCCTGTGAACAAGATGTGATCAAATAGGTCTGCCATTAATACTGCTCCGCTTCTCCAATTTGAGGACTACTGACTGTGGGTTTTAGATTCTTTATGTGAACTGGAGTCATGATAAAACCCAAGCACCTAGGGGATAGAATCTGCAGGGCTTTGAGGAACTCATTTGAGACAAAGGATCCCTATTCTCACTTGATGGAGGTCACGAACCTTACAGAGGAAGACGAGAGACTTCATCCACAATGACTGCTCTTTTTGCCACTTTGGTTTTGTATGTACACATGGAATCTTTCTTTAGATCCATCAGGTGATGAGAAACTAAGCAACAGCCTCACACAGGGCCAATGGTCTGAATGAGACACATCTTTTTCAAAGCAATTAAGCAAAGAGCCACAGGTGATGCCCATTCATTTCCATTTGAAAACTGTTTTCTTCAGGCTTCACAAAGGGGTGGCCTAAGGCAAAGACCTTCCTGACATTTAGGGCAACAGAACAATAGGTAACCAAAAGGCCCAAAGCAGGGTTTCTCCACTGAGTCTTTAATGGTCATAGTGATTTCTGAGTTTTCTGTGATGCTCGCCATTCCCTTGAGCTATCCAGTACATGGCCATGTCACAGAGCTTGGAGGTGGTATATATCTTGCACAAAAAACCATGAGCCTATTCTAGAGAGTGGCCAGAATTCAGGAAGAAAAGTGGAACTTAGGAAGATAGCAGGTGTAGCCAATTGATAAGGCAAGCCGCAGTCCATTCATAAATTGTGCAGGATGAATTCTGGGAAGCTTTCTACTAAACAGGACATATCCATTGATCCAATATCTTTTCTAATGTCTACAACCATAGATAACAGTGGGATACACAGACATAGAAACACTCGCCTTGCCAAACGACTTACTAGAAACAGTTCACTCCAAACCAAACAAACCGACTTCCCTGCCTATTTTCAGAACATGAGACAAAACCACAAAACCACAACCAAACCTACAAAGGCACCTCCTTCTGTCAAGTAGGTCTTTGACTATCTTGAGTGTCCTCTGACTTATGGGCCATACTATGTTCCCCCGAAATGGACACTCCTGTCTCAGATTTGGACTCCATGGCCAACTCTATTTAATTGTCAGGAGCCAGCTGTGAGCCACTACCTGTTTTCTCAGGAAAGGCCCCTCTTCAGAGATTTCCTGCCATTTGGCCATCCTCACATGAGTAGGTACTAAGAAAGACTGACTCTGTCCTTGGTAAATCCAAACAAATGAGACCACTCGGACTGGAACTGGCCCTGGCTCTTTTGCCTGAATTCCTGGATCCCAAGATCAGAGAGTTCCATCACCAAGGAAGTGAGGTGAGGTCACTTTTTTCAGAAATTGAAAAATCTGTGGAAAGCAACGCTGGGCCTAGATCTCAGTTCCAAGGGTGACTCTTATGCGTGGCCTCCTAAAATCCCAACAAAATTCAATGCAATACTTCTCTAAGGTCAGTTCC